>NW_022157274.1:0-72188 GCF_007821495.1 Lachnellula hyalina
CTAACCCTAACCCTAACCCTAACCCTAACCCTAACCCTAACCCTAACCCTAACCCTAACCCTAACCCTAACCCTAACCCTAACCCTAAGCTACTATAAGAGTAGGATGTATATAATATATAGAAGTAGCAGATCTCTAATTGCCTTTAGGAGAAACCGAATATTATTCTTATAAGCACTAGACTGCTGCTAGCCTTTATAGTATTAGATATAGATTATAACTAACTTCTCTTAGATTAGCAGGTAACGTTGCTAAGCAGTATTATACCATATCACAGATAGTAATTCAGATGCTTATAGTAGCAGGCTGGGTGAGATATGATATAGTACTAATACCTGCTTTAAGAAGTCCTAAGCATGTGTCTTGTAAATAGCTATGGCATTAGGATATAAGACCACGCTCCTATTAGTAGCTTTAGTTAAGAATATGGCCCGGAGCTCCGCGTTGCTCTAGATCCGCTAAAAGAGAGCTAGCTCAGCACCCTTTAAGAACTCGGAATTGCTAGGGTAAGAGAGCTACAAGCCTCTAAAGTCTTCTAGATCTAGATTATCCTTCAGCCTTTATAATTCAAGGGGGATTAGGTCCTAGGCCTAAAATAGTAGCTTATTATAAAGAAGAGAGTAGGCTTATTAATACTTAGATAGAACCAGGTGCGAGATCTAGCCTATTTGCAGCTCTACTCCCTGGTACTTGACTATCTAGCCGTCTAGGGACTACTAAGCCTAGTACTTAGTAATTGTAGCCTTGCTCACCTTAAATAAGTACAGCCTCCACTATAGAATATAGCTAAATAGCGTCTTAGCTAGCTACTAGAAGAACTTCTTATAAATCTTAGTAAGAAAGACTAGGATTTAATCTTCGTTATCCTGCTTTTAAAAGCAGGCATAGTTAAAAAGCATAAGCTAGGCAGTCCAAGTTAGAGCTAATAAATAGCTATTAAAGTTCCCCAGCTCCTCCTATAACCCTTAGCCTTTCCCGCGCACCTTCCTACTAAGCATAGCATAGAAGCTTAAGATAGGCGATTTGAATAGCACGCTGCTAACTGTATAGCAGATTAGAGCCAGGTAAAGTCGCTGAATAGCATACTTAAGAGCTAGCTTAGCTTCCTTATTCTTAAGAGCTAATACATCTATGATCTTATTTATAGCCTGGATTTGCTAAGTAGTTAGTTAGATAATATCCCTAGGTAATATCTGGTCTGGCTAAGCCTAAGTGAAATAACCGCTTTTACAGTTTACTACTTGATAGTAGTATACTAATAGCTACTTTATAGTAGTAAAGTAAGTAACTAGAGTTGATGCATTCTTGAAATACTAGAACCCATCTGCTTTACCTAAAGCTCTAGCATAGAATTTATTTAGGATATTAGCCCGCTGCTAGGTTATTTTCCGGTCTAGCAAGATATTGCTATATAACTAGTATATATCTCTTAAGACAGCTTTAGCTGCAACTAAGATTCAGATAAGCTAAGGATCCTTAGTATTCTTACTACCTATATTAAGCTCTTTCTTTAGTGGCAGTTTATATAAGCTCTAGATCTCCTTATCCTTTAGCTTGCCTATATGAAATAGAAATCCCGTTATGTTATATAGCTAAGGCATCCTTTTAGACCTTAAATCCCTAATATTATAAATAATGCTTGCCTGCTCTTTAATATTAACCTTAACATTGTTATAGTCCTTCTCGAGCTTAATAAATAGCTCCTATTTAGTCTTTATTAATCTAGTAGAGTGTAGCTTAGACCTACTACTCTAGCTTCGGCCCTCTATTGTCACGGGTTTGCCACGTATACACAGAGACCGGTTCGTGATTAGGATTAAATAAGTTCGATAAAGGAGAAAGGGAGGTTTATCCCTCAAGCCGACTTAAAAGGGGTGGACCCCCCTATATAGGAGCCTGAGGCACGTATAGGTAAAGCCAGTACTAACCCATAGGGTAAGACCCTTATATTACCCCCCTCCTCCCTCCGTTAAATAACAGACGGAAACCATAAACAAAACCTCGTTATCCTCCCTAACTAATATACTAGGAAAAAAAAATTTTAACCCTAAATTTTCTCCAGCGCTCCGCTCCTTTTTATCTACACGCCAACCCTTTTCGATATGCTATCTCCTTCCTTAATATAGTAGTCTAATCCAGGACTCCTAAAAGCAAGCTTATAGGCTTCCTCTAGGACTATCCTTTCTCTTTCTATTATCAGTTCTTTTCTTAGTAGAGAGCCTTCTTTTATCCGCTCTCCGCCTTAATACTTCTAGAGCTAGTAGGTTTCCCACGGCTCTCATATATCATTCCTATTAACCGCTAGATGTGTTTCTAGGCAGCCGCCATCCGTCTCTAACTCGTCAGGGTCCTTCCTCAGATGCCAGGAGGACAGGCCTTTACCCTCGCCTTATAACTACTCTTTATCGCGACCCTCTCTATTATCATCTTCCATTTCTAACACGTCAGGATCCTTTCTTAGATGCTAGGAGGATAGGCCTATACCCTCGCCTTATAACTATTCTTCGTCGCAACCCTTTTTATATTATCATCTTCCATTTCTAACGCATCAGGATCCTTCCTTAGATACTAGGAGGACAGGCCTATGCCCTCACCTTATAACTATTCTTTATTGCGACCCTTTTATATTATAGTCCGTCGTCTTTATAGCGGCTACTATTATATAACCGCCGCCTCCCTTTCAGGTGGGTTAAACCTCCTTCCGCTTCTAATATCGCGGGGCCCTTCCTCAAACCTTTAGGGGTCAGCGCATACGCAGCTGCCTCACTATTCTCGTTATAGCCCCTTAACTCATCCGCTTCTATCGTCTTTTGCTTTAGCTTCTATTATATAGCCGTCGCCTCCCTTTAAGGTGGGTTAAACCTTCTTCCGCTTCTAGTACTTGGACTATCTACTTCCAACCATTTTGCTCCGGCCTCTATTATATAGCCGTCACCTCCTTTTAAGGTAGGTTAAACCTTCTTCCGCTTCCAGTACTTGGACTATCTGCTTCTGACCATTTTGCTCCGGCCTCCATTATATAGCCGTCGCCTCCCTTTAAGGTGGGTTGAACCTCCTTCCGCTTCTAATATTGCAGGGCCCTTCCTTAAACCTTCGGGGGTTAGCATATATGCAGCTGCCTCCCTATTCTTATTATAGCCCCTTAACTATCCGCTTCTATCATCTCTCTATTCTAGGTAGAGTATACCTCCTTCCCTTTATCTTAGACATCGTCAAAGGGTTTCCGCTATCCGCTTATTCATTCACGGCTACCGACCAGCAATAGCCATTCTTCATATCATTTAGGTCTATTCTACCCATAATCTGCCAAATAGCTTCCTATTATCCGCTTATTCATACGCAGCGACTAACCAATTATCACCGCTTTCCTTATCCATTTAAGAGTAGTCTAAGGTCTAGCTACTCTCTACCTTTCCACTCCTATAAAAAATTTTCAGCTACCTTTCCGCTCCCATCTTTAAGGTTCGAGGGAGGAATCAGGCGTGCTCCGGCTTAAGAATAGCGGAATCCGTTAATCGTATCAATCCATCTTCGCCCTTGCCCCTGCATAGAGATAGCTTTCTATTATTGGCCTCTTAAGGACATCATTCCTCAAGCACGACTCTCTAGACTCCACTCCTTAGGCTACAGGGGCCAGTAGGTTGATTAATCGAACTTAATGTCACGGGTTTGCCACGTATATATAGAGACCGGTTTGTGATTGGGATTAAATAAGTTCGATGAAGGAGAAAGGGAGGTTTATCCCTCAAGCCGACTTAAAAGGGGTGGACCCCCCTATATAGGAGCCTGAGGCACGTACAGGCAAAGCCAGTACTAATCCACAGGGTAAGACCCTTATATCTATTATAACAAAGTAGTTAATTAAACCCTTCCTAGTAAAGTACGTCTGAAGCTTATACTCTTTCCATAACGGGCTCTCCTTATACTCTTTAGCCTTGATCTTATAGACGGCAGGCATATGCTCCCTTATCCTAAGCTGGTGGCGCGTAGAGAAATCATAATCTGGCTAGAGGTAGTAGAAGCTATTATAGCTTGCCAGGTGCTCGATTAGGCGACACTTATCCTTAACTCGAGGTTTATGCTCTTGGAGCTCCTCTATATTCCGCAGGTTATAGCTATTAAGTAGCTGGACTATTGTTTTAAGCGTGTCACTAGTAAGTTAGTGTAGCTTTGCTTAGAGGTGTTATTCTTAGCTATAGAGCCCTAGAATGATATAAGAGCTGTAAAGGTGGCAGATGACTACTCTATAAATAGGATTATATAAAAATATAATAAGATTATTAGTTAGTAGGCGTCTATTTAAGGGAGGCAATAAAATAGTAGGCCTAAGAGAAATTATAATTTTACCGAAAACTTTTTCGCCGGAAACATGCTAAGTCAGCCACGCCCGGACTAATTACCCCGCGCGGATTTCACAATTTCGCTGAAAAAGGGCGCTTATATAAGAGGTAGTTACTAGCTATGCAGTTTAATATAGACTCTACTTAAGACTATATAGAACCCGCTTAAGACTATATAGAACCTAGGCCCTCTTTTTAAGATAAAGAGCTAAATAAATTATAGGATAGAATAGCATAGAAGGATATACTATACTAGACTATTCTTAGCTTAATATAGAGTAGAGCCTAATTATTTCTAAGTAAGATTAAATTAAAGATTTAAGTAAATAATTATAATATTAATATAAATAGCTGCTTATGCCACTGTAGTAAATTATAGGTTTCTAGAGCACTAGTATCTATAGAGGCTAACTATAATATAAAGGAACCTATAGCTTAATAAAATGATATTCTAAGAATAAAGCTAATTTAGTTTATCTATAACTTACTAGTCTATAGATATCTAGGCTAGGACTCTACTATATTTATACTAGGATGCAACTTCTACTAGCTACTATAGTTAAGACATATAAGATAATTCTTAAGGAACTATAACTATTATAAAAGGAATAAGATATAAAGAGAATATAAATATAGACTTCTAAAGCCTCTACTAGTCCTTAACTAATTCTTTTAGAAGATCTCTATAGATTTTATAATTAACTTATTAAACTCTTAAGGTAATTATTACCTCTAAGTAATTAAAGACTAATTAAGCAAGTCTATTATATTAGAAGTAATATCTAATATAAAAGCTGAGAAGTGCGCTAAAAGGTTTATAAAATACTAGACATATTACTATAGTATACCGCAGATAATTACTAGCAATAGAGGCATAAACTAGATAAGCATGTTCTAGAAGACTTTCTATTACTTAACTAGCATATAGTAGAGGCTTAGCTCTAGATACTACCTATAAACTAATAGAGGGCTAGAAAGGTTAAATTAAGAAGTATAAGTATATCTTTAGAACTTTATTAATTAAGAATAATCAGATTAAAAGAGATAGCTCTTTATTACTTAATTAGTATTAAATAGATATTATTAAGCAGGCCTTATAATAAGCCTATTTTTTATAACTTATAGATATAAGGCCCTATCACCTATTATATTATAACTAGAGTCTAATTATAGTACTAAGCTACCTATAGCAAAAAGGGCTAAAGTATTTATAGAAAAGATAAAATAGATTACTAACTTATATTAATTAAGTATAATAGAGTCCGCTTAAAAATAAGAGGAAAGCGCTAATAAGAAAAGAACCCTAGCTCTAATCTACTAGAAGAGTGATAAGGTATAGCTAGATCTATGTAACTATTAAATAAGCTGCCTAAAAAGGAGTCTAAACTATAAATATACTAAATATATAATAGATAAAGTATTATTACTAGTCTCTATTTATTTATTAGAGATCCCTAGTAATATCTACTTAGTTTTTTATATAGATCTATTATATCTAGCAAGCTATAATCCTCTTTCTAGGCAGGAAACTAATAATAAATAACTAGAGCCTAAGTTATTTAAGATATATAAAGAGTAGCAGGTAGAGGAGATTCTATATGCTTAAGATAAAGTAAAAGGGAAAAAGAAAGTTAGAGAAGTACTAGTAAAATAGTTAAGATATTATAAACTAATATAAGAACTCTTAGAAAATTTATTAGATAACACTGCTATAGATAAGTTTAAAGTTAAATATAGAGATCCTAAAACCTATAATAGATCTTAAGTATTATAAGAAAAGTTAATAAAAAAAAGAGGAGGAATAAAAACAGCTAAAGTCTAATTTTATATAAAGCATAAATATTAAGAAGCGGAATTAGAATAATTAGAAGTGTAATAAATTTTATTTATTATTTAAAGAAAAAAAAAAAGAAAGAGAAATAGGAATAGGCCTATAGACCGCTACAAAACGCTAGAAGACTATATATAAAACCCTAGAATTAGGGATTAGTATAATATAGCCTAAGGACTACTATTATAGGAATACTGCTAGCACTAATAAATAGTTACTAATAGAAAATAATTAGAGAGTAGAGTATAACTTATATTTAATCCTATTAGGTAACTATATTAGTTACTATACTAGTAACCTTAAGAGTAATAGGACTAGAAACCGGCGGTTAGTAATATAAAATAAGCAGAGTCTAGCAAAAATATATAGAGAGAAGACTAGCTGCCTATAATAGCTTTAAAGCCTTCTAGGCCTTAAGTACCTTGCCTAGATTAGTAAAGGCGTCTGTATTATATTAAGTATTAGCTAATTAAAAAGAAGCGGAAACTAATTAAAACCTATACTAAAGTATTAGAGGAGCGGAACTAGATAGCATAGGCAATATAGGCTATTTAAGGACTAATTAGTTAGTAATATTTTTTTAATTAGAATCTAATAAATATATATAGATTCTTATAGTTTTTACATTTACAGGCGCACTTAGCATAGGAATAGGACCGGTTTAACTATAGAGAATTAGTAGAACTTAAGAGAAACTAATTAGAATTCAACTTATATTTTAGTTAATATAGTTAACCTCTAAAAGGGTATAGCTAATATAGTAGATAATATTAGATATCTAACTCTAATTAGTATTATATAAAGTCTATATAAAAGGGGTAGAGGGCATCTTAAGCACTTAAGCACTTAACTATTCTATATAGTATATTATACTTACTTTAATAGTATTAGTAATAGAGAAAGAAAGTTTAAAAACAAGTAGGAGAAGAGATCTTATACTTGCTTATTAATAACTATTCACTTTATTATTTACAGATTTATAATACTATATAGATTTATAATACTATAGAGTAAATAGTATAACTAAATAGAGATAATAGTAAAAGTAAGAAGTAGAAGAGCTTTACTAAGTAGATAGACTATATCTAAAATCTAGTAGAGCCTAGGTAGTTTATAAGGGGAATAGTAGTATAATATCTATAGGTTTAGATTATTTGCTATTATAGTTTCTATTATATTATTTAGTTTCTAATAGATTATTTACTATCTATAAATAGGTAGAAGAAGAGAGGTAATATAAGAAGTAAGCTCTAGAGGTAAAGTATAGGCTATGCCTATGCTTAGCTTACTAAGCCTTAACTAGGGAGCGCTTACTTTTCTTTAGATCCAGATAAAAATTCTTCTCTCTTTTTTATTAAACTTGTTAAATACTATATTGAGCCTCTATGTATATGTGACTCACCTGTGACACTTATAGTCTATAAGGTCCTTATAGCTATTATCAGGATCCTTATTATCTATAAGGTCCTTATAGTTATTAGGATTCTTATTACATAGAGGACCTAGGAGAGGACTATAATTCGCGGAGAGAGGATAAGTAGAGAGCAGTTCGCAGTTAAGTCAACTACTACTCAGACCTGGAACAGGGCTAGCTGGACGGCTTTAAGCTAGCGGAGTGCCGAGAACTAGAGGCCGCAAGAGGATTAAGGCCCTAGTAAGATATAGAGGGATTAGAGCTAGCGCGTTAATACTAGAGGCCTGGGTAGGAAGAGTAATTTTTATGCGCTAGGCAGCCTGCTGCTTATAATCTCGTTCGCGCTTCTTATTAGAAGAGAGGCGTGGCCGAGGCATAATAAGAGATTAAATTATAGTTAAGAGAGAGGTAATATAGGTAATATATAAGAAGAGAGTATATAGGTAGCGTCTTACTTAAGGAGAGGGCATATATATCACGTGTATTACGCTTTACTTAGGGGTGGGGCGCGCATATTACGTGTGTTACGCTTTACTTAAGGGTGGGGCGTATACTGCACGTGAGTAACGTTTTATTCGCCTCTTAATTGGCTCGCTTCGCTTTGTTGCACGTCGGCCCCCCCGCCTCGCCTGTCTGCCCGCCTCATGCTCGATGGACCCTTAGTAGCTACCTCCTTGCAGTCTTCTAGCAACCCCCTCCCCCTCTCTTAGCTCTTCTTAAGAGGGCGGCGCTATAGCGACCGGGTAGCGACCCCTCGGTACACGGCGATCTCCATCACATGCATCATGAGGCTGGTGCCACGCCGATGTGCCGTCGTCATGCGATATGTCGTATGACCAGATCCGTGACATACGGGTAATATGAAATAATCTTTACTAGCTAGACTTTATCCGGTTCATATTAAGCCTTAACCTATCTTCTTTTTCTAGATGATAATATATTAAATCCACAGTCATTTATCAATATAAGCACAGATATCTTTTCGAAGAACTATTAAGTTAAAGATTCAAAGTCCTTTTAAGATATGAACCAGAAACGAAATTGGGCCTTTGATAATAACATTCGGCCTTCCTGGAATGAACTTAAACCTTCGAAGCATGTTAAACGGGAACGGTCTAAGACCGAAGACACAGATTATATGAAGGTCCCAGTATATGTATCGACGCTAGAACGACTTAATCGGCCGGTAATCGAAGAGGGTCGAATCTATCCCGAACGCCTGAAGGGAGGAACAGCGCGTATTTTGGTCCTCCACCCTGGCCCTGCGTCCGATGATATCAAGTGCGACCTGAGACAGAAAGAACCCCTCGCGCAAGCGTCTTTTGATAAAGTATTATCATATGAGGCACTTTCCTACGTTTGGGGCAAAGAGGAAGATCCAGAGTCTATCATTCTTTGTAAATGTCGTTTCGCCGTTACTCGTAACCTCGCAGAAGCCCTTAAACACCTACGACTTCCCAATTCTGACAGGATGCTCTGGGTTGATGCGATATGCATTAACCAATGCGATATAAATGAAAAGGAAGCACAGGTGGGGTCAATGCACTGGGTTTACAAACTCGCAGAGAAGGTTATTGCGTGGTTGGGACCGTCAGACGATGATAGCAGTTTTGCTTATGAGCCAATGGATTTGATTCAGAAGCGCAACATTACACCAGTATCTCCGGTGATCATGACTCGTATTAGCAACGAGCATGCCCGCAACGAGCACGACCCTTTTAGCAAGCTAATGAACCGGCCTTACTGGTCTCGCGCTTGGGTTGTGCAAGAAATGATGTTCGCTCGTTCCCTTGTTATCCAGTGCGGCTCCGAGGTGGTACCATATTCGTCACTCGAGAAAGTCTATCCCCACAATCAGCAAGCCTGCATAGTGATCGATTCAGATAAGAGCGGTCCCAAGCGCATCCACTTCCGGGGTGATCATGAGGTGAGAATCTTGAGACTGGACTACGAGCAGATATGCCCCAAACAATTTTTGGATTGTTTCCTAGATAGGCAATGCCGCGAAAGACAGGACAACATTTTCGCCTTTTTAAACCTGTTTAGCGATGACATCCAGCAACGAATACTAGTTCGTTACAATACTCCACTACCTGAACTTCTTCTTCATACAGCTCGGGCAATTATCGAGTCGACGCGGAGCTTATACATCATCGTCGTCAGGGGGCGTCAGGAGCCTCCATGTGCTCAGGGAAACGATAAATGGCAGCTAGAAATGCCATCTTGGTGCCCGTACTGGGCCACGCCGTACAGGGGTTACTCTGTAGAGCCACAGGATGAGCCAAGCTTGTTTGCAGAGAAAGCTGTCGTATCCTTTCTTGCGAACGGTAGGCTACGGGTGAAAGGCTTCGTCATCGGCAGAATCTCGCGGACGATTTCGCGCCATACACCACCCGAAGCCCAAGCGACGCCTTGGTGGGATCAAGCCGATATTAATCGGGAGTGGGAGCACTACCGGGAGTGCCTGTCTCTTGGTCTAAATGGTATGCCAAAAGATATACATACGGTACTAATGTCCATAAAGGCCACTACTCGAACTCTTCTTGCCGGTCGAGGCGGGAACTGTATTGATGAAGGATTAATTCAGATGTTGGCAGAAAGCAGGACGGTGGATATGGGCTATCCAGAAACAATCGCCTTGCGTGAGATCTGGAACAATATGAGGTTCCGGTTGGCATGTTCATTTCGACTTGGTCGTGCAGCGACTAGAGCACTTTACTCCAGCAAGATGGCACCGGCTGCGTGGATCAACCGTATTGCTCTTGTTCCTCGTACTGTTCTCCGGGGAGATGCTATATGTGCGATCCTGGGATGTTCAGTGGCGGTTGTCCTTCGCAGAAGGGGAGAACGCTATCATGTTTTAGGAGAGGCGTATGTTGACACTAGCGCAATGGGTCCATTTAAAGTAGCCGTCGGATTAAGGGACTTTATACTTGGATAGAGTTCATTCGAAGAACGTGCCTGGTCAACCTTCTTGCAGAATGATGCCTCCCTGATGATAAGGGCGCTATAGTTGACGTTTATGATCAATTCAATTCTTTGATAGCAAATGTTTACTTATTCTTTGCAGTTGACCGAGAATTAGACTTGTTTATTATTATTCTGTAATTCCCTCGTAAAGAGCTCTATTAATGAGGTCGCTGAAGACTTCAAACGTTTCGTTATACTAGCTGGCATCGTGGACATGGCGCAAGGGTTTATGCGGAAACGTGCTAATCAGGTCAGTCCAGCTATTATATGTGCATGTAACGACACATATAAATAAACTGCATAACGGCCAGAACTAAGTGTATTGCCTATGTAAGAAATCTACGCTAGGTTTCTAGTATACCTTAATTAAGTATAAAGTCAAAATAGTACATCTAGTATCAGCTTAAATAAAACTTATATTATGGTAATCTAATTAAACCCTAACTCCCTTTTTACACTTTCAACATCCGCTTTCTTTGCCTTTCCCCAATCAACCCCTAACCCAACACCTTTCGCCACAAAAAGCTCCTCGGCGACCAAGCTCCGAATCGTCGGATATGGATGAAGCAGCATACTCGTCAGCTTCTTCAATGCCTCCATACCACCATAAAGCTTCACAGCTGCCTCGAGCTTCCGGACATTTTTGGTCTGGTAATGCGCTCCTTGAACAAACATAAACATCTGTTTCTCAAACCGAGCGATCCCCATGTCAAAGAGAAATCCCATCACCTCCATCGCGGACACTTGAACCCTCTCGTTCTTCATTACTATAATCACCGTTTCACACACCAGTTCCCCATGACCAAACTCCACCAGCGCAGCCCTACTCGCCCGCACAACATCTTCGGACCCAGCATCTGCTGAGACAACATATCCTTCGAACAAGCTGACCATCTCACCGGACTGCAGGGCCAGGTTCAGAAAGTAGGCAAAGTATTCCTGCAGAGGCAATGTCGGCGCTCCCAATGCCCTCTGTCCCTCGGCTCGCACTTTGTCAAGTTTCTCAACCGAGACCCGCAAGAGCTTGCCGAAAAGAGTCTTTTCTTTCAAGGCTCCAGCCGCCTTTGCAGCCTCGATTCGCAAGAGTGACCCGATATCACCCCGCGCATCTGTCGTGTAATCATCCAAGCCCTCCCCAACAATAGCCACACAATGCGGGAGGGCCATGCTGGTCCTCAGAGCCAACAGGATCGTGGAACATATCTCGATATCATGGCGTTCTTGTCCTGCAGCCCACCTCAAACGCACCACTTTCAAGATTTGTGGCTGCTGAGCAATTGGAAAAGCTTTCAGGAGCGCGCGTAGGTAGACCTTCCCTTCCCCGTTGCGATTGCTACTGCTAGCACGTTGAACCCAGTCAAGAATAACCGATGATCTGTCGCTAGAATCAAGCAAGAATAGAAAACCGGCGGCAGCTTCAGATACGGGGTCTATGTCGTCAAGGGCAAGAAAACGGGAAAGAAGATTTCGCATAGTTTTGCAGATCCCCTCATTTGGACGACAAACCTGGGAGCTTTCGTATAGCTCTTCAAGAGTACCCAGGTATCTGGTGACATGTTCGAAAGATGCATCAAGGTTTAATGATGGAATTCCAAGGAAAGAGACAACGAGATTATGGTCTTTCACGTCAGGTGGAGAAAGTAAGCGGAATGCGACATCTGCTCGCAGAACGGGATACATCGCGAGCATTAGACAACTTGCCGATTCCGCGAGAAGCTCTGGAGACTTGGAGGTCTCGAAAGTATTGAGAAATTCGAATATTGAACCTTCGAACGTGCCGAGACTGCGAACAAAACCGTGTAAGTCTCCCTCAAGTCCCGACTTTATGTCTGAAACATCTAACTCCAAACCATTAATCACCGACGCCATACACAATATCAAACCATGTGCTTCTCCAGCTTCTCGTACTGGCAAAGACCGTAAACGAGAAGCGAGGTCGGTGATGATCAAATGGATTTTGGTATAATCCGGATTGGTCCAGACCACACTTCCAAAACCAGTAGCTATTGTCCTTCGCATTGTAGCGTCATTATCCTGCACACCACGCCATCCGAGTAGAGCTAGCTTAAGTCCCTCATAGTAGTGACTTGACAACCGAGCAGCTTGTGGCGCCGTCTCCTGTACAGCCCTCGAGCGCAGGGCAACTGAATGATAATCAACCACTTGTACAACTTGGATGCCTTCATCGACAGTGTCCGGATGACGTCCAATAAGCTCCTGGAGAGCAGCTGAAGCCCCACGTCGAATATTCCCAGCAGGATCCAGACATCCGGAAATCACCAATTCAGTGGCAAGACACTGAAGGGCAGACGCTTTCTGTGTACAGCTAAGAGCTGCAGCTTTGATTGTCACAGAACTCAATTCTTTTGTACTGAATCTTCGAGCTAGTGCCCAAATCCCAAAGCAAGATGCATCACGAACATTTGCGCCGATAGAACTTCCCGACGTAGATCGCTGCTCGAATGAAAGACCAATGGCAAGATACGTGAGAATGCTGTCAAGACTTTCTAAGGGTACAGAGCGACGATACAACAGATGCGAGAGTGTCAAAATCAGGCCGTGCCACTCCAGCGGGTTGGCATTGGATATATGGAAACCCCGGTTGTTGACTGGTGGTTCGAGCCATTTTACACCAGCTGCAAGAGAATCAATGACTGCTTCCACAACTTGTGCTGCCATTTCAGGTTCTAATTTCAATGCGACCATACTTAAGGCCTTACTAGCAGCAAGTCTGACAGGAGTAGCTAAATCAGAAATGTATTCCAGAAGAGTACCAATGATAGATTCGACTCTCTCTGAGCCTTCTGAGTTACTGGAAAGGTCAAGAGCAGCGATAGAGCGGAGTACCTTGATCACAGTCTTTCGAGCTACTGCCGAACTCTGGATGGCGTTAAAAACAACGTTTTCTGAGCTCGAGATGTCTTGAGAGAGCTGGAAAATGGAAGGAAGGAATGGACTCATATCGGTGGTACCAATGGAGGATACCAGAACGCCGGCAATGAATGACAGAATTCCAATGTAGTGATACGCTGGCTGGATGACTTCTGATGGTTGAAGCTCGAGAATTGCCCACCGAACCAAGGACCGCAAAATGCCTAGGTGTTGCATATCCCTGCGAGTTGCTATGCGTACGAGTAGAATCTTGGCCGCATCTCGCTCTTTACCCGGCGAGGAGAGGTATTGGATGGCCAGTGGTATGACTCGTAAAGCTACAGCTGGAACGTTGGGTGGCCACTCTAGGTGAGGAACGGCAGCTTGAGTGATATCAACAGTGTCTGCAGATGAGATGGAAGCCAAGTCAAAGGGTGCTAGTAGGAGCTGAGAGAGCCAGAGAAGTGTGATATACCGTTCCTCCCAGCCCCATGCATCTGATGTGGTAGCAGACTTGCCGCTGCCTGCTTCGATGGCGGAAAGTAGAAGCTCGAGATGCCTGGTCTCGGTGCTCAGAAAGCGGACAATTACCTTTTCTCCTCTGATCTTGCAGAATGTGTATAGAAGCCTGCATATTGAGCGCGAGACTGGGACCAAGAGCTGTGAGTCGACAGCATGCTGGTTCTTCGAGGGGGGAGATTGTAGGTCTGCGAGAAAAGCATTCGCAAGGATGGGCACAAGCTTGTCGAGGTGAGGGTCTAGGAGCTGAGGTAGTTCTTGGAAGGGTTCTAGCTAAAGGATTCATTGAGCATTAGCCATAGTTCTGTAGATGTAAATATACAGAGAAAGGCAGCGTTACCAAGATCACCAGTCTGTCTGTCGCTCGGACTCGCACGCGGCGGCGGACTTTAGCCTTGCCAGAGCTGGTGGTCTTCCATAAAAATGGCTTCAATGAGCTTTCTAGGTCAGCTAGCAGATCTGCAGAAACTCTCTGGAGCTTTATATCGCGGTCATCTTCGGGTGCATCCATGCCTTGGGCGCCAGAGCTGGCATTTGCGGGCTTTTGGGTGGTCATAACGATGTGATATCAGGTACCCACCTGAGGTCGACTGGATATATGTAGGCCGGCCACTCTATTTGTAGCTGTAAGTAGTTGCAGCGACAACTATAGAGGTCTCTAATAGAGAGATGTTGCTCTGCTGTAGCAAAGCATTGGGCAGCTGAAATTCCGATAGCGCGCTTATCGCCCTGACACCGAAGCAACAGCCTAAAAGCGGCATGTTAAGCCCAGGACCCTTCCACTCTTCCCCACCTACTGCATCGAGCCATCGTGTCTTTACTTCACCTAACTACCTAGGTACTTACCTACCAGGTACATATCTTACCTATGTACTCTAGGTTACGTTGAAACCCGAATTCTTTACTATATTATACCACAACTTCATTTCCTATAAAAACACAATATATTGCACTAATTAAGTATCCATCCTCTGCCATCACCCCGCTCAATCATTTTGTTCCAAATATGCTAAGTACAAGCTCTTCCAAATCCGGCTCGGTCATCCCTCTGATTCCCAGTACACTATTATGCACGCGCTGAAACTTATTGCCGTACCCAGGAGCATAGATGGCTCGCCTGATGAGATTGAGCATGGTCGTTGGTCCTATGTTCTTCTTCTGTATCTCCTCCCGAGCTTGCTTTTCCAGCTCGGCAGTATCAACTTCCTTCACTTCCCATTCTTCGCCGGGCGTCAGTGCCTGTGCCAATTTCAGCAACTGTTTCTGCGATACATCGATATCCTTGACCCAGACGGCCCGGTCAGCCGTCTCTGGAGGATGGGTAAGGATCCTTCGCACTGCTTTTCCGATGGTTGACAAGCGACTCGTACTGAAAAGTTGATCGCCACCATCATACAGCTCCGCTTTCCTGCCCTTGAAATTGAAGAACGTTCCGTTTCTAAGGCCCCAGTCTAAGAATGGCCCCGTGTAAACCAATGTATAACTGACCCCCTTTACAGCAAGTTCACTCAAGTAATTTTCGATTTCAACCTTCGCGGCGTAGACAGGCAAATCGCGTGTTTTGACGTTGTGGAGATCGCACCCAAATTCAGATGGAATGATCCGTTTCACTCCTGCTTTGACAGCTGCATCAATCAGTAGCTTCTGTGCTTGAACTGCGGCAGACGCTACGGTTGATACCAGAGCTTCTTGTCCTTCTAAAGCCGTGACCAATGAATCGAAGGAATCAAAGTCTACTTTGATGTATTTGACTCCAGGAGGGCCGGTACTTGTGCCAGATGTTCGAGTAAGGACGGTGATTTCGAAGAGGTTAGATGCGAGAAGTTCTTGGAGTACCACGGCGCCAAGATTCCCAGTGGCCTATAATATCATGAGACTGACCGGACTTCAAATAATCTCGAGTACTCACTCCGACCAAGGCAATCTTTTTGTAGGTTTGGTAAGGCATTGTTTGGATTTTGATGAACAAAAGAGAATCAAAGTAAGAAGTCAACAAGGTAGAAATATTGCTATAATGAGGAAAATTTATACTCGCGAATGCGGAGAAACCTAGTCGCTTTCATCCGCTTCACTGGATTACTTCATATGGTGTGATTTATGTCATCTGATGTTGTTTGCGCCATATATGCATACCTAGACAAAGTTCGGGTGTAAGGATACGCTACTACACTAGAGAAGTTGAATGCCGCGGGGTACGGAGTGCGGAGTAATGCATATACGTACGAGTATCTACACGTACGAGTATGTTTTGATTAGATCACTAGATGTAGGATTTGCAAGAATGGTGTATTCCAAGGTAGGTACTGTATAGTAGGGCGATGGTATTGATGATAATCATCAAAACAACCTTGGATCCCTTCTTTACGCGTCCACGTGATACTCCGTACGTACAGTAGAAAAGCTTAAAATGATTATGCTTATAAGGTGCGGTGTGCAACATAAAAATGGGATCGAATCGAATCATGTGCATGGGGCGGGAACTAAATTCGACCAACGTCTTTTACTTATGGAGGTACAACATGTCAGCATGTCTTCGTCTTCCGTCTACTCCTGCTCCTACTCCTACCCATCTCATACCTTGAGATTCTCCAGTATATCACAACACCAAGGAATTCATTCGCCTTCTGCTTGCCAAGGTAGGTAGCTATGCCAGTATGCATAACTTTCAAATATGGTTTTGGCTAGGCTTTCCTCCCGCGCTATCCGGCACCGACCAAATCTGTCTCTAAAAGCACGTTTTCTGCGTCATGGCAAGGAACCTGCCATGGTCGTGTGAGGCGCATTTCATCTACTTCCTAATCTCTTCCTCTTCTATCTTGTCACCCTTCAATATCAATCATCTATCTACTACCTAGGTAGGCAGTAACAACAAAATGGGCCAGATGTGGAGTCAATTATTTCCCCCAACGCCGCTGTTCACAGAGAAGAACGCCCCAGACCAGACAGGCAAAGTAGAATACCCTGGCTGGCTGCAGCAACAACCCCAGAAGCTATGTCCAAGGCTAATAACCACTGCAGGTCTTCATTGTCACAGGCGCGTCCAGCGGCGTTGGTCAAGAACTGGCCCAGATCCTCTACTCACATAATGCAAAAGTCTACATCGCTGCCCGATCCGCCGAGAAAGCCACGCGGGTAATTGAGTCCATCAAGACAAACTTCCCCAACTCCAAAGGACAATTGGTCTACCTCCACCTCGATCTCGACGATCTGACTACCATCAAAGCCTCCGCCGAAGAATTCTTGAGCAAGGAAGAAAAACTAGACGTGCTGTGGAACAACGCCGGAGTGATGATACCACCCCAGGGCAGCAAGACAAAACAGGGATATGAACTGCAATTGGGAACCAACAATCTCGCCCCGTTTCTCTTCACAAAACTTTTGACCCCGATCTTGATCAAGACTGCAAAGTCAGCCCCAACCGGAACTGTGCGAGTCGTGTGGGTGTCTTCTTCTGCTGCTGAAACCTTTGCCCCCAGCGGTGGAGTGGAGTTGGACAACCTAGACTACAAGAGAGACCAGCGCCCATGGACCAAATACGGAATCAGCAAGGTTGGGAATATCTTTCACGCCACGGAATATGCCAAACGTCATGGCAATGATGGAATAATCAGTGTGGTATGTTGATTTCGATGCGTATAAAACCCTTGCTAACGTACAAGGCCTTAAATCCAGGGAACTTGAAAACAGAGCTCACACGCCACACACCTTCCTTTCAACACTTTATAATCGGTTTCGTTCTATATACTCCTATCCACGGCGCTTATACTGAGCTGTTCGCCGGCCTTTCACCAGAAGTCACACCTGCAAAGAACGGTGCATGGAGTAAGTTTTCTTCTTTATTTAAATTTACAACTGCTGATTTGAATAGTCCAACCTTGGGGCCGTTTCGAAGAGCTGAAGCAGGATGTCGTGGCTTCAATCAAGAGTGAAGCGGAAGGGGGCACTGGAGTAGCGGCTCGGTTCTGGGAATGGACCGAGGAGCAAGTAAAAGCCTACCTTTAATGTTGCCACATCTGGAATTTGCAACATCATGAGCCTTCTCTCTTCCCTTCGCAATACATTTTCAATACCTACTCTACAATATCACGTGCTATCATGAGCCTTTTCCAATCCTTCACAGATATGGCGCCTTTACAAATACACTCAGAGGTAAGCTACATGCGACAGCATAATTTGGCATGTCTACAGCCTCTGCAATCTTCAGATCTCCTGCTACACTTGCAAGCATGTAACCCTCGACCCTAGTCAAGCCCTTTTCACCTACCAACCAATTTATCAAGCCCCTCACAGCTTTCCTGCTTGCTTCTCTTAAATCAGCATCGATGCCCAGCGCTGCATATTCTCCCCTGTTCTCCACAGCCGTTGTTCCAATTGGTTTGGTAATATAATGCGGACTGACTACCCACGGCTTCCCCTTCTCTACGGTCAATTTGACCTTGGCCTTCATTGGCGTCTCAATTGCAGTTCCACAAACTTCGCCATCTCCCTGCGCTGCATGTCCATCTCCACAGCTAAACAGTGCCCCTTTGACCTTGACAGGTAAATACAACATCGATCCGATTCCAATATGTTTACAATCAATATTCCCACCAGTATCATATGGCGGGATCGTGCTGAACTGGCCCTCTTCCCCATGAGCAAGTCCGACAACACCGAGGAAGGGTCGAATGGGGATATGAATACCCTCCTTGAACACCGTATACCCCTCTTCCTTATGAGTTTCCAAATCCCAAATCTTCAAAGCCGCCTCAGGAAACTCATCCGCTAGTAGGCCGAATCCAAAACTTCCAGGTAGCACAGCTGTCCACCCGTAAGTCGCGGTTTTCAAATCCAAAAACTCAATCCTCAGCACATCTCCTACCTCGGCCCCATTCACATAGACAGGCCCGAAAGCCGGGTCAGCAAATGCGGCATCGAAATTGCCAACGTCAGCAGCGGTGGAGGTAGCTGTGAACTGATTGTATCCTCCGTCCATGAGATCAAACGTGACTTCGGTACCAGAGTCAACCGTGTGCACTGGTTTCAGCGCGTTGTCCCATTTGAGATGTACTTCACTGCGAGAGACGTGGAATGAGTGCGACATGATGTTTGGATCCTCGGTACGAAGATATTGGGTACTGTAATATGAAGTGGTGGTGTATAGGAAGTGTTGATATAAATAGACCAGTCTTGAAAGCAAGGCGAGGGCGGGGTACTCAAGTAAAACAACGTGATACGTAGATCACACGTCTCTCTCGATCGACGCAGTCTTCTGACGCCGCTACATACTTACACTGGTATTGGTTCATATTGTAAAGCAAATGACTTCATCTACTGTACACTAACGGCCCGAAGAATAAGCTGTGCTTCGGGTCTGGTCTGGATGGAGCACTTCCCCTCTTCGGATGATGAACCGGATTTGCAATTAGTGCATGCTGTGCTCTGCTTGCTGGGACTGGTGGACCAGCCCAGCGTGGAACAAGTCGCTTTCTAGGTATAGGCTTTTCCGTATTGCTTATAAGTTGTTGAGGTGGTAGTAGGCTCTTGTGAGGAAACATAAACTGCGTTACAGTACTCATACTTGTACAGAAGTGTTTCTTCCTTCAAGAGCAGAACAGAGCCCCGAAATTCCCCGCAGTCCCCAACATGCATCCTTCGCAGAATCGCATCAAGTTACCTCGTTATTTTATTATTGCGCTCCCACGCGTGGCACCCTAGTCACCGTCACCTCGGCCACTGCAAGTACAGTACAGTACTAGTAGGTCGGTCTGCAACCGACTGCAACCATGTGCTGGGGACTGACCACACTACCTTCCCTTCCCCTTCCTATTCATCACATCCACATCCCCGAAGGCAACTGAATAACGAATAAGGAAACTTGATAAACGACCTTGTTATGTCAAAGGATTCTTTCCCAGGAACAGTCTATCTAGGTACTCTACTCTTATCCTCCAAGGTATGTGTACGATGCCCTACCCTACTCTGCTTCGTACTGTAATAATGTCACAGACAGCCACGATTCATCGTTACAGTATCGTCATGGTTGATTTAGGACCCTTATGAATTTATCTTACGCTTGGTCCCCCACGACCACATCTCTGGGAATTCTATGCGAGGGAGAAGGGCACCGGTTTTTCAAGTGTCGGGGACTACGACGGGGACCTTGATCTTGATAAGGATTAGGTGATGATCACCAGCGCTACAGAGGCTGGCTTGTCTGGTCACTGGCTGGGTGCTCGTACTACTACAGACTATAGTGGGTAGGTAGTTAAATTTATAGTGGTTCGACACAAACTTTGATAGATAGCAGCCGCGTCTAAGATGCTCTCACCAATTACAGGCCGGCTGGTACCTGTCAGGCGGTGCTACCTCCATACGGAGTAGCCTGTCAGTAAGAAGATATTTTTAAACGAGCGAGCCATGACTTGATCACAACTGGTGGATGGGATGTACTTGCGAGTTGCAAGTTGCGCTGTGCAGATCCCAGATCCTACTGTACAGTACAGTAGTAAGTAGTAACAGTACATCCTAGATCCCAGGAATCCACCCAAGTTAGGATTGATTCTGGAGACTGCTGCGCCGCGCCCACGGTTACGGCTGCCAAGTCGTCCTCCCCCCCGTCGCCTCAGCGCCTCAACTGGCAGCGTTGCCCACAATTGATTACCGTTGACCTATCCGGTGCGCGATGCCATACAGTAGTTATCCATAGTTATCCCACGAGAGTTTTGCCTTGCAAGCGTTATCTTTACGACGAGTCAGAGTCTCCACGAGGCAGGCAATCTATCGCGTGCCGACGTCCGGCTTCCTTCGAAGACCGAACATTCGTCCATCTTTCTTCCCATCCATCGTCTCTCAGTTCTTGTTGTGTTGAACAATGTATCTATCTTGTGCCCAGGGGGAGAGTAAAGAGAAGAGGGCTGTAGAAGAAAAGAAACCAAATTCTTAGACGTCAATATCACAGCACCACTCCCTTCTGAAGTTCTGCTAGCTACTCCGTACTGTACCCGTAGTCAGACAAATGCCCCTGCACAGCGTGACCCTGCAGCCCATAGGATCACACTGATAGCAACCGTCAACACTAGTCGATCACTGATTTGCTGGAAAGTCAGGGTTCGAGGCCCAGCCCAGCCACAGCGTCCACCACTTCTATCCTTAGCCATAGCCTTGTGCTTCCTGTGTTCCCTTCATCTTCACCGTCTTCCTCTACAACCCGAATCTCGAACTTCTCAACTCGCCGAGGACCATCTTGCTGTTCTTTTATTATTGTTGGACTTTCCTTCCCCACAATCTCCCTCCCAAGGTTGGAACAATCCTATTGTTGTCCTCCTCGGAAGCAGGCAGCCGTAGTCTCAGTGCGACCGAAACCCTGGGATTGTCTCTCGCGATAGCGTCCCTGTAGGCCCCCCTAGGACGCAAACCTCTGTGCGACCGCGCGACAGCAAGAACCGAGTTTTGTCATGCCCCATCCCATGCGACAAAATCTTCGAAGACATCTTTTACCCTTATCGAAAAGTCCCGGCAGGAATGCGATCAATTGACGGCCCTGGATCTATACGCCTACCTTTGCGAATCAACACAACTCCTCGCTCGTCCCCTCTGCGGAGGTAGGCGGGCGTGGCAGTGGGAATCAGTATGGGAATCTATTCCTCCGCACCCCCGGCTCGACAGTTCTACCAAGATAAACCGACGTTGTTGGTCTGTTGGTGGTGTACGGTTTTTGCTGCGGTCATTATAGTCGTCCGAGTATGCGGAAGATTCATTCGGTCGGAAAGGTTGTTCAAGGAGGACTGGATGGCATTTGCCTGCATAATACCACTCTTCATTCGAATGGGAGTGGTTCATGTGGTACTGCTGTATGGGACAAACAATACCATCACGACGGGCCTCACCGAGCAGGAGATTTATCACAGGTCGATTGGCAGTAGGCTTGTCCTGGTCTCGAGGATCTTCTATGCAGCAACGTTGGTGTAACCTGAAACTCTATCAGATATCATTGTACTAACTACGCTCAAGGCTTTGGATGCTCAAACTCACAATCAGTGAATTCTTCAAGCGACTGATATCTAGTATATGGAGAGAATCCCACGAACGAATACTCATATTTATACGATGGTTCTTCCTCATTACATTTGTTGCTGTAGTGATAGCAGACATCGCCGAGTGCCAGCCATTCACTCATTACTATCAAGTTGTGCCAGATCCAGGACCGAAATGTCGACAAGGCTACGCCCAACTATTGACAATGGGAACTGCCAATGTCATAACAGACTTGCTGCTCGTGCTCTTTCCAATTCCAATCATCATCCGGTCGAAAATGGGGTTGAAAAGGAAGACTCAATTGGTTCTCCTGTTCGCCGGATCTCTTCTACCGGCTGGAACAACGCTCTATAGAATTCCTAATATCATCGATCGTCATGGCAGTCAACAGTATCGGTCGCTCCTTGCGTCAGTCGAAATTTTGTTTGCGACCGTGATTGCCAATTCGCTAGTTTTGGGGTCTTTCATCCGGGATAGAGGTGTCAAGAAACAAAGATGGAAGTTTGGATCAATGAGTGACAGTATCGAGAGGACGGCGAGTCGAAGGGGCACAGTCACGAGGCATTGGGGAAGCGACGAGGATCTTGTAAGAGACTTGGGCCTGGGCGTAGACCCTGAGCTCAGAGGAGCTACCCCAACCCCTCGACCAGCGCCGATGGCTGTGGCAGGGAATCTTCCGGTGATAAAGGGACATTCGGAGATTATTTCAAGGGACTGGCAATTTCCCGGAGGAAGAAGCGAATCGAGCGACGAGGTCGACTTGATGAAGTTTCACGATGGTGGCCACAGTCCTGGAGAAGTCTCGTCACTAGCTACTCCAAGGAAAGTCTCTTTCTTTGATGTGGGTGGTCTGCTAGACGAGGATCAACCTACGAGGGTCAGCTCGTCAAGAACGACGGATACAGATGGGGAGAGTTCGACTCGGGGTCATCTATATTCGACTTGGTCATATGAGAATGGCCTGTCTCCTGCGCCAGCCCGCAGAGGCTCTTCGGCTCTACTGCAGGACATAGGAGGCTTGCTCGGTCCGAGGAGAAAACATGAGCCTCGAAGTTACGAGTTGCAGACGATACTGCAAGAAGAGTCTTCCCATCCTTCATCTGACGCACACGGACATTCAGCAATCCAACGGCAACAAACGACGCTGTCTTTACAAGATGTGGGAGGACTCCTTAAATAATACCTTGAGTGGAATGATGAGCTACGATGTTCACGTGTATTTTTTATGTGCGATACTTAGCGATATGGGGAATGATTGGGACGGGGAGTTTGGCGTTGAGGGCCTGTGACGATAGATGTCACATCACACGAGCTGTAATTATGGGAGTATTGGAGGGGTTCTGGATGTTATATACCACAGCGGTTCATCGCTAGCTTTAAAGTTTTATGACTTGGATAGATAGATCTGGCCGGAATGAGATGAAATGAAATTTCTAATCTATAAAGTTGTTCTACTACATTTGTGGATACTGTTGGACCACTAATAGGCTAATTATCTCTAAAAAGCTAAGCTTCAGGAAAGATATATACTTGCACGAGTATACAGGTTGTTCATCATTCCCGAATGTTTATAGATGCCTTGCTATGCCCTACTAACAATAGGTGGAGTGGTGAAAAGATGTTCCATCGGTTCCTAAGAGACAGATTTGGATCACCTAGCTGATCTACCTTACCGTAGTATCTGCTATCTACCCCGCCTCCTATCAAAGATGTGGCATTGCAGTAAGCTGCTTCTAATTAGCCATAAATATTCCATGCGGATGGATGCTAGAGTGAGATGGCGAATGTGGAACATGATCACGATTTAGGGTGAAACATATTAGTCTATTTTGGCTGTGAAAATACTCTGCCTCAGTGCGGCACCAAAAAAAGTACGTACTATTCACTATCCCCAGCCCCAGCCATAATGGTACTCTAACACAGCCTCACTTTGCATCCAACTTCCAACATCACAGATCTCTTCACTTCTCTTCATCTCTTCTTCTTCTATCGTTCAATACAGCAGGATATGGAGACATTACTTTTGTACGCGTAGCAGATCTTTTCCTTGCTCTTCGTTCGTTAATCAATTATTATTATTATTATTGTTGTTATTGTTATTCTTCTGGTTGCCATTATCACTGAATCCCTCGTTGCAGCAGCAAGGTACAGTACCAGTAGGAGCAGGAGGATTCTGGAGGCAATATTTTCAGCGTCTCTTTTCTGCAAATTCACCAGCCAAAGCCAATACCTCGGAAGGTGCCTATAGGTAGGTATCAAGCATATCCAGCCAGCCAGCCTACCCACATCACACGCCACCACCATGACTGAAGTTGAAGAACCTCAATTCACGTCGCTCTCGGCGCGCATCGCTGCTCTGAACCAACAGGGTGTTGGAAAGAGTCTGGGCGCAGTACCCCAACCCCATCCGACTAGTAAACGACCTCCTCCACCTCTTCCCTCATCTTCTTCCACCCGACCTGGTGTCCCCTCCAGAGGCCAAACCACGAACAATCCTCCCATATCTACCTACGGTTCATCCTCTTCCAAGCAAGCCAACAACCTACCGATTGGTATTAAAGGCACTGCACTCCTACCTCCGCCTCCAGTCGATCGCGACCAGTCCCAATCCTCGAATACAAACAATGCTAGAACCCCCCCTCTGCCAGCCCGACGGGGTCCTCCTCCACTACCCACGCGCAAAGACTCGCAGCCTTCTCCCGCTCTTCCCCCTCGAAAGAGCTCTACACAATTGGCCAGGCGTGGATCAAACGAGTCGGCAATGTCATACAGCTCTGCCATATCGAACATGTCCTTAAGCCAGACAGGGTCTACAAGTACCAATGCTTCCTCGGTGGACTCTGCGAGAAAGCTTCCGCCAGCCCTGAACCAAGCAAAGCTTCCGCCTTTGCCCCCCAGCCGGCGTGAGCGAGAGCAGGCGGAGGCCGAGGAGCGGAGAAATCCTCCAAAAGTGCCCTTGACTTCTGTCAAGTCGTCTCCCAACATCCCCATGCGACAGCCTCCAGTTGTTGACCGTGACTTGCCTCCCAAAATGCCTCCTAGACCCAGCGGACCACCAAGGATGCCATCAAGACCCACCAACTTCGACAACGTACAGGAGGAGGAAGAGAAACCACCCCAACAGCCTCCCCGGAGACTTCCGCCCCCTAATTCTACAAGATCTGCACTCTCCATGGGGTTCAGTAACAGGTCCAACGAAACACCGAATCCCGGCCCCCAACCTACCCCAACATTCACGAGAACAGCAGGCCCTGTGATCCAAGAACTCAACGACCGCAATTTTGATAGTGTGGTTATGACTGGAAAGGCAGTCTTTGTGGACTTCTATACAACCTATTGTAAATACTGCGTCGAATTGGATCCCGTGTGGAAGCAAGTGGCTGAAGATTTCTCATTTGCCAGCGACAAGTTAGTATTCGCAAAGGTTGATGTGGGGAAGTACAAGACGTTCTTAAGCAGGTTTGGTATTCAATCATATCCAACCTTGCTCTTCTTCGATGGTCGTAGCCAGACGCCCCAGAAGTATCAATTCGCTAGGCAGGCGAAGTATCTGAGCGACTACGTGGAAGAGCAGACAGGCATATCTGTGGATGATGCACCTAAAACAAATGGTGTTCCGCCGCCCATCAATATGAGTTCTAAGCCGTCCCGGAGCCAGGTTCAAGCAGTTCAATCTCGGCCTGCGCCTGCCGCTCCTCCTACTTCTGGGTGTCTAATCTGCAGAGATTTCTCTGGTCCGGATCAAGTTGCAGCCCAGCACCCGCGCCATTCTCTTCCTGAAACTGGAGATGCCACCGGCTACTTAGCTAATGTTCTTTGCGGGCCATTTGTGTCTGCCACTGACAAAGCACGCGCGATATTCACCTGGCTCCATCACAATATTGCATATGACACCGCTGCATTCTTTGGTAATAGAGTTAAGCACGTCGATCCAAAAGACACCATTGCATCCGGGCTTGCGGTCTGTGGTGGTTATGCCGGTGTCTACACTGCCATTGCACTCAAAGCCGGTCTGGAGGCGGTCATGGTCACGGGGCACGGCAAAGGCTACGGGTACACGGCTCTTCAACCCGGCGAGCAATGCCCTCCATGCAATCCAGCAGGTCACGCATGGAATGCTGTTCGGATCGACGGTGGCGAGTGGAAATTGCTTGACTCTTGTTGGGGTGCTGGCAATGTTGGTAATCAAGTCTTCAACAAGAAGTTCACCCCGAGCTATTTCACTATGTCGAACGACGACTTTGGGATAAAACACTTTCCCCAGGACCGTAGCCATTTCTTCCGCAGTGATGGAAGTGTTCCCAGCTGGGAGGAATACTACCTTGGTGCAGCCCGCGCCGAGCCGCTGCAGATCTACGGCTCTGTTGAAGATCACGGAATTTCTCCGGTTTCAATTACACCACCGCAGAAACGATTACCTGTGAATGGAGAGACTGTGCGTTTCCAATTCAGCAAAGTGTGCGAGCATTGGGATTTTGAGAAGAATGGAGAGGGGAAGCCGTACCGCCTTGTATTGAAGATCAATGGGCTGGATGGGAGGAAAGAAGATTATGTCGCCATGGAGAATAATGATTTTTGGTGGTGGACCGATATTTCAGCGCAGGATTTGGGTGCTCCCGGTCAAACAGTCAGCTGTTATGCTGTTACTTCAGTAAATGGGAAAGATGCCCGGGGCATGACAAGAAGAGAATACCTCAACAAAAAAGGGCGGTCTGGGATGGGTTTTGCTGGGGTTTGTGCGTGGGACTTGGTATAGGTGTTTGTTAGGATACCCCTTATGAAAATAGCGATGAAATAAATGATTGTCACACTGCAGGGATACGCTGTTCAGAACTTCAATCCATTTTTGGCAATGAAATGTGGTGTGGCCAGCCAACTCCTTTCTTTGACCTCAAGGGCTCCTATTTCCATCCATGCCGGGGTATTCATACGCTCATTATGCGGTAATATCAAAACGCCAACCTAGTATTGAATCGTACTCCAATGTGCGATCCTATAATAGTACAAGATCGTCATCGGTAATGTCCGGAGTCTCAATTGTGAGATATGTCGGTGGTGTCGTCTCCTTTGTTGGAAGCTTGGGTGCTGTTGTCTCAATCATTGAGAGCCTCGGTGTTCTTTGTCTCTATTCTTCGAAGCTGCGTAGTTTTTGTCTTGACCTTTGGACGTATCGGAGTTGTTGTCTTGATCTTTGTAAGTGTCGCGCGTCTTTCTTCATCCCCGTTATAGTTGACGCAAGAAAACAGGCCTTCGAATGGCTCATCAGAGAAAGGCGATTCCTCAAGAACTTCCCCACGCACGTCATGGAACTTGTACTTCCATTTGTTCCACGACCCCTTTACATTGACATTCCATCAGTAAATTATATCATCTCAGCCTTGTGATAGTGGGTGTGGGGCAATTCACATAACTTACATTCGCCTTCTTGAACTCCTCGACGCGACGAAGCATCGGAACTAGCAGTGCGTCGTACTTCTTCTCCGCCGCTGGTGCAAAGCCGCTCTTGGTCTTGGTCTCTTCAACTAGCGTTTGCGCGGCCAGACGCTGGATCTCAATTTTGCAGGTATCCGTTAAGGGACCCATCGCCATAGCATAACTGTGTACAAGTCTGCCGAAACAAACTTCCCATCTGATGTGATATTCCTTGCGGAACATCTCGACAATAAAGCGTTTGATGCGGATTGTCTCCCCGAGGGGCCGTCTCTGCAGAATTTGGAAGAAGTTTGACCACCGCTCCTCGGTCTCCAGAACATCTTGGCCCAAGTTCTTCTCAAGGAGTTCTCGGATTTGGCGTTGGATGAAGTGTTGCTGTGTCAAGGGGACGTGGCGGTATGTTGTAGAGCAGCTTTCCAGGTATTGTCGCAAGACGGCCATATCTCCCTTCATGCTATGCTCCTTGAAGCGGAGTCTTCCTGGCTTTCGCATCTGTTGATCGCAGCTGGACTAGCGTTGAGCTCATAGGAAATACTCAAAGTCCTCCTTACCTCAATTGCGGCTCATGTGTTGTCTTGATGAGGGTGTGCGCAGGCAGTGGAGCCGAATGCCGATCTATGGTTGAAGATACAATGAAGGTTTTAGACATGACCACGTTCAGCTTGCTAATGATTGGGGGGGTGTTTCTTGGTGCAGATTGAATCTTGTGATATGGTTCACGGTTGTTCATATTCATTCACTTCTTCTTGGGATCCCATAGAGGCTATGCATTGCTAGGTAGGAGTTCAACGTTATAATCCCCAACCTGGCGATCACCTAACATCTACCAAAGGAAAGTGAATTGGTTCCACGCATTCTTATAGCTATATGTCTTGATGGACTGAGACCGTCCTAGCCTCAGTTGCATGAATCCCAGTCGAGAAGTACTCTTTGGTGTTCTCCGGACGACTGACTGAATAGTCCGTATGTATCCCTACATCTATTCATTCGGATCTGGTTAATTTGATTCTGATCTTCAATCATAGTACACCGAATTTTGCCTAGTAAGCCATTATCCCGCGCGTTCAATAATTGATATTTGAGGATGGTTGAACTCCCTTGACAAGGACGCGAAGAACGACCAGAGCTATGTAATTCAAAGCTTTTGAGACACGGAGAGCATGATCTACAAAACAAATTATCGCATATCTGTAGCTGTAATGTTCAAGTATTTAACCCAGAGGCTATGAACTGGGGTCTGTTGTGCGGTCTCTATATAACCTTGCCCCTGGATTAAGCGAGGGACTAGCGTGGAGGATTTTAGGGGTCGTCTGACCCTCACTGCACGTACTTGACTTGAATTGCTCCAAGTCATTATTGTCTACCCTCACTCTTTGGTATGGTGAAGTACAAGAATGGAAGTCTCTTCGGGGGCCTTAAGCCAAAGGCTAGTGATGAAGGATTCGTAAAATATGCATACTACACTCGCTCACACGCCAAGCAGAATACTTATAATCTTAAGTTGCAGCTGGTATGCATACCAGTTCTACTATATCAATGTATCATCTCTAAGCACTTGAAATCGCTCACAAGTGGAACACAAGTGCCTCGTTTAAGCTAGTTTTCGTAGTGCTGCAGGTTTCCGTCACAAAGTTGCACGAAATCGCAAATGTCTGTTTGGCTATATTTCTGGTTTTCCTAATCTGCTTTGCAACTTCTCTTATATCCTCAAACCTTCTGTTTTTTTTTTTTTCGTGTCTCGATGTATACCCGGGTACCTATACACTGGCCGGCAGTGAATTGGGCACTGACTTTGCAGTGTCGACACATGCCAAAACTCATGTCTCCTTCAACCACTTCTTCAATAAGGAAACGCCGGATTACCACGATGAATATGTTCTATTATCCTCTCCTTTCTGCGCTTGCGGTATGTTCTTTTGCTTTACCGTCACTCGGAGCCACCGGCTGCCCCACGGGTCTGTCGCTCTGCTCACCTCCAGGCGCAACGAACTCTCACACCCCGCAAATCGGTAGCCCCGACTTCGAAAACCTCTACACCGACCTCCTCCATTCCCCTCTTCCCTTGTCAACGCGCTCTGGGGCAGAAGATGGCACTGCCTCACTATGCTGCATCACCTCTCTCTCCTGCCTCGCGATGCCGACCCTCGCACTACCTTTTTGCTACGACAAATTCACCACCAATTTCTTCCTCCAGGACACAAGTTTTGGGACCCTGAGTTTGGGAACGTATACCTCTCGCTTGGGAGACTTTGCAAACTTTAAGACCGGGGATTATACTCTGACGAATGGGACCAAGGGGAATATATATAGCGACAACCCCTCTGCGAAGCCGAATACCTCGACGCTTGCCATTCCAACACAGTTCACGGCATCAGGTGTTGGACCTGTGATACCCGCCAGTGCTTTGGGAGGAGAGGTGACCATCACCTATGTGACGACGTTGCCTGGGAGCACAGTGCCTGCAACCACCATACCACCCTCTACGCATTCCGAGAGTGTTGCGACGCAAACAATTCTATTTCCCGAGACAGTTACCACTACAATTTCCGGTACAGCAACGCAGAGTAAAGTAGCTAAGACATCCTTTGAACTGTCTACAAGTTCTGCGACGACCATTGAGGGGACAACGATCAAAGGTACAACGTTACCGGGAGCAGTTACAACGGTCACAACTACGACGAAGGTTGCAACGTCAAGTTCGGATGTGGGCACGACTGCTTCCGCTTCGAGTAAGAAGAGTACAGCAATCCGGCTGTCGATTGAAAGCTTGAGTATCAGCAGTATATTTGTGGTTGCTCTCGCATTTTTGATCGATTTTTAGGAGGCAAGATCAATAAGGCAACGGGGGTTTTCTTTTGCGAATGTTAGATGGCTATAACCATAACAATAGCCTAGACAGGGTTTGGCTACTCCGTACTAATGCCCTATCTTGTAAGAATCGTTCACTTTTAACAAACGAGTGAGATTTCTACCCTTCTACTAGCAATAGGCCCTTGGGAAAAGAGCGAACGGACATTGCACGAGAAAATTAGCCCACAGCTTTTGAATAGGAACGATTTATTATCATTTTTCCTTCAAATCTTGGAACATCTCTCATCGTAGCAGTTCTACATTTCATCCATGTCCCCTTTAACCAAGTCTCTCAGCAACAAGCCTCTTAAAGTCTTCGTCCGTCAACTCCTTAATACCAAGAATTTCATTGTCCGTCTCATCATAAGCACATCCATACACATCACCAGCAAGCGCTGTAGAAACAATGATCTTCATAATTGTCGGCGTGCTGAAATCGCCAGTGTTGATTCCATCCAGACCTTCTTTCAGAATCGAACTTGTCTGGGCCGTACTGATTTCCCACTCTATATCCGGTCTCAGGGCTTGTGCAATTTTCAATATCTTGTTCTGCGTCAAGATTATCTCGGAAGTTCGCACAATCCTGTTCTTGGTAGCCGCAGAGTTCTTTAGTATCCCAGCAATAGCCTTCCCAATATTTGGAAGAGAAGTCGAACTCATCCGATTGTCACCCTCGTCATATAGGGTTACTTTGTGATTTGCAAAATCGAATAGTATGGGTCTAGCAAATAGAAAATCCAAGAAGCCACCACACGCAAGAACAGTCCAGGTTATCTTTCCAGCCTTTGCCTTCTCTTGCACATACTGTCTGATCTTGGTCATGGAGGAGTAGACGGGGAAGCTTTCGAGTTTGGGATTCGTGGTGCAGTTTCCATATTCGGAGGGAATAAAACGCTTCACGCCGGCAGCAACCGCAGCGTCGATGAGGGTGGTTTGGTTTTCGATGGCTGTACCGCTAACAGTGGATACGAGTGCATCGATGCCCTGGAGTGCGGCAGTCAAAGACTCCAGAGACGTGTAGTCAACTTCGATGACTCTGACGCTGGAGTCATATGCTCCTGGCTTCTTGGATCGGGTGAGAACAGTGACTTGGAATTTTGCCTCAGCAAGCGCTTTAAGGACATGGGGTCCAACATTGCCGGAAGCCTGATGAAGATGTGAGTTATGTCTTTTTATGTCTCTTTGGATATTCTTACGCCAGCGAGTGCAACTGATTTAATTTCTGACATGGTGAAGCAAGTAAGATGAGTTGTTTAGTGTTATGGCTGATTGATATTGATTCGTCGTTTTGCGGGAACATATGAGCGCTGATAGAGCTTTGGGGGCATCTGTTGGCAGGAAGGCGCATTAACTTTATACTTTTGCTATTAGATTAGACTCCAAGCAAATATTTACAGGTTCAATGCCGACCGATATTGCAAGCATATAATATGGATTTTTAAGCATGTCCTACTAAGCAAGCAATACTTTAACACACTTTCCCGCTCATTTTCCCGCACATCCCGCATCCCACCCCGCAGCTACCCGCTTTTATATCACTCAACCCCGCTGGTCCCCGCACCTCCTTCCACAACGACCAGCTCATAACACATCTCTACAGAGGTTTGCCTCCAATTACTCGCCAGGATGCCTTCCGATCGCTATTCATTGATTGCCAAGAAAGCGTGCACACGATGCAGCACCCAGAAAAGGCGATGCGACAGGGCGCTTCCAGACTGTGGACTCTGCAAACGGTACAAGAGCGAATCTCGTGGACTCGTATAGTGTGACATTGCTAAAACGGACTTTGACAGGCTCCGTCGTCAATGCAAGTACGAAATATCCCAGGTAGGATCTCCGGGTCTAACTCCCTCGCCGTCCCCCAAGCCTACAGTATCTTTTCGCTCGGGCCTATTCGCGCTTGACCACCTCAAGGAGGCTATTATCCAGGAGCTTGCTACCATCACCCCTGAGGATGTATTTCTGTCTTACTGCCAGGCCATCGAGCCGTGGTTTCCCGTTGTTTCGGTCTCTAGGTTACGGAGCCGACTCCCGCCAACGTGGGACGAGGCTCCTCTGGACTTTGCATTACTCTGCTTGTGCATTCTTCTTATCACAGCTACCCCACCTTCGTCTCCAGAAGATAGCAATAACAATTCCGAGTTCAAGTCCATGTATCTCTATATTAAGAGTAATTTGGCCTCAATCGAAGGACTCGGTGTCAATTCGTTTCTGACCGTCCAGTCAAGGATTTTGGTAACTCTCTTCGAGGTTGGGCACGGCTTCTACCCAGCAGCCTACATCTCAATTGGAGCCATCATCAGAGCCGCAGATGCACTCGAGATTCGCCCATGGGTAGATGCATCACCATCTGCCTCTCAAAACGAGGAAGAACAGCGAGAGGAGACAACGTTGATTTGGTGTGGGATTCTAATCCTGGACCGGTGAATCCCTTTTGACAAAGCTCCAAGAGTTAGTTTTGTGTCATCTACTTATTGCTTCTAGATACATCGCCATCGAATCCGGGCCGCAACCTCCTATCACTAGTTCACGATCCCTTTCCATTCAGGAGTTCCTCAAGCCCGCCCTCTGTCCGACTCATGACCCAAACCAAAACCGCACAAGCTCTATTTGCCGCCTTTCACGCCTCGTCGAAGCCTCATCCCTTCTTGAAAAGATCCACGCCACCCTCAACAGCTCCCCCCTAGAGCACGAATTGAACGTCGAAGAGCTGATCTTGACTGTCCAGACGCTAGTCATTCTCCAGGGGATTCTAAACCTGGAAGTCGGAGAGGGAATCTACCTCTATGCCGGAGGCTTGAACCTATGTAACATGTGAGCTATCAGCGTTTTCAATTTTGGGTTTGTGGGTGTGAATATTAACGTTGACGTGAAATAGCGCCTTGCTTCTTGCATTTGAGCATGGGAGCAAAGTCCCTCCTCTTACTTCTGGCCCGACTGCAAATTGCACTTCTATCGCGGATACATCCCTTAACTCCATCCTCAGCACTGTAACCAGCGTAGTTGAGCTCTTCATGATGGATACGCGGCCTATTGACTTCAACCTGATCCCACCATTTGTCACATTTTTAGTGTTCAAAGCTGCAGCTATAGTAACGCAGAAGCTGTTGCTGGATAATGATTCCAGCGAAGATTTGAAAATTCTGAGAATTTTGAGGAAATTCTTGGGAGCTGTGGGGAAGCGGTGGTTGAGCTGTGGTGAGTGGAGCCAAACAGTCCAGAAGCCCGTTGGCTGAACAAATTTGTATAGACCGTTACCTGAAACTTCTTAACGACGATACGACACCACGGCTACTGAAGGTCTTAGAGCAAAGATAAATCTCAGTACTGATCGATTGTCAAGCATTGGTGGAAGCCTTCAGCTCACGGCTCATCATATACCTGGTGGTATCTTCTTCTTCGCCACAGTGTGCTAGACCAACCCGTCTCGGCAATTTCAGCATACCCTAATGAAACAAGACCAAAGTCAGCGGCGTAATCTCGGCTATAAGATATTGATCAAATAATACTCATACTATCATGCTGCGACAGCCGCTGATAAAGTATGGAATTTTTGGTGACTGGTTGCACTGGGAAAGTATTCATTTCCTTGGTATATACATGAAGGGGTGGTAAAGACTGGATGCTGGAGACTTTAGCATCAAACGCTTGGCAGTTACCAACATCAGTATCTACCGTAGGTACATCTCTGCTCTAGATTCGATGCAGAGACTAAGCATAGCTGCAAGTTGCTCAGCCAGCGGCTATATCTCGCTCTGAATTCTTACTCTGATGCTTTCCAACTTCAAAAACGTCATACATACCATATGTATTTCACCACAGGGGAATTCTTTTACAGGGCCTCGCTTAGGAAGTGCAGCATGCGAGTTTGCTGTACCACTATTTAAGGGTTTGCAGTAATAAATAGTAATCTGCTAAATCTAAGTACGATTATTGCCACTATTCAGAACAGATCGTTCCAAACTCGGGCGGAAATCAGAACCCGATTCGGCGGGCGAGATGGAGTCAGCTGTTTTGCATAAGCCTTGACTTAGTGATCTTGCTCGAGGAGGCGTCAAAATCAGCGCTTGTTGCGCTTGAAGGTCGTAAGATTTCGATAATAGTGCCTGTGAGGGGCTGAGTTGACGCTGGGGCTGATACCCCAATAGCCTCTCGGAACCTTAAACTGCCGCGCTCCCCTTGTCCTGCCGACCCCCCATCCCATCCCATCGTCCCACCATGTCAGCCCCAGATGCGGTGCGATGCTATCGTCCCCATCGTCCATCGCACCGACCGAACGAACGAGGCATTACTAGTGGCCGTTACCTACCTAGGTACTTTGCCTACAGGGATATTAAGAGGTAAGGTAGGGTGGTACCTTCCCCATTATCCTATCCTATAGCCCTAGGGGGGGGGGGGGGGGGGGCTGAGCTTCTCACTGGTCCTTGGTCCGGTCCGGATGAGCATGACAAGTATAGTATGGGTACCGTCTGTACTGTAAAGTACAGTAGCTCTCTTGTTATGGCCCTCATCTAATAGCAAGCAGCTTCAGCTGTTCCATCTCTATATAATCATTCATGCTGTATCCTCCCCTCGCCTCTCCTCTTCTTCCCCTCCTTCTCCTCCCCTCCTTGATGCGCTCTGTAATTTCACGTAACCTTCTTTTCTTCCTGGTTGCTTTACTCCGTACCTCAGCCAGCTGCTTTACCTGAAGGTCTCATGATCAATAGCCCCAATAGCCCTCAATATTGCTAAGCCCTAGTCTCCAAAGGTCATTGCCGCATGTGGTCCGTCGCTGTGGCTCGGGTCCCTGTGGATTCACAAATCTCCACCGTATGCACGCCGCACGGTACGGAGTAGCAGCTTTCAGCCCTGGGAATGATAAGCTTCTCTTCTCGACCAATCCCGGGCGAGAACACGGGGAATCAGCATGGGCCATCTCGCTGACAAAATTGCTTGCTTGAACTCGAAGATGACTGATTTAAACTATCGCCTTCTGCCAATGGCTAGTAGGCCTTTGAAATATATACCTCCTCCGCGCATCGCTTCGATTTCTCATCATCGATACCGCGGCCGACATCCAAGAACACCAATGCAACTCAAGCTCCGCACTCCACGTTCCACAAAAGGCTCCATTTCAGACAACCTTATTCCAAACACGAACTATGGCGCCTGTCCAAAGCCAGGACTCACCCTCGCGAGCGCCGCAAGTATGCTCCCACTGTAAGAGTATCAAGAAAGGTTGTGACAAGAAACTGCCAAGCTGCAGTCAATGTATCAAGTAAGTTTTACAATACGATTGCGCCAAGATTCTATTCATCCGCAAGTGCGCAGATTCAACGTGTTTCTCTCTAGTTTTAGTTTCAAGGCATACTCTAACCAACTGTAGACGACGCGCAGTATGCCGATATGGAGAACATTTAGAGCCACAACGCTATGGGAACGACATTATTAATGCTTGCCAAAACATTGGTGTCAATGGTACAACTTCTACCTGGACATCGATCCCTCGGTCGATACTAGGGAAATTACATCCTGGTATCAGGCTGTCAATTTTGCTGATGAATTCGATGTCCGACGTCCTAAATTCTGACACCCTCGGCCCAAATGTTACACAGTCGGCTACCTCCATAGATAACGTTATTCATTCGCAGGTTTGCCATTTGATCAAAACAGATGGAAACTACATTGAGAGCGTGGCTTCTAAGCACTTCCAAGGCGTGCACAAGTGGCTTCCAATCATCTCGAAGAAGCGTTTTTACGACCGCCTGCAATACTTCCAATCATACCCCACTGCAGACTTCTCGATGCTGCTTCTAACCATGCATCTAATGGCACAACAACCTTCCTCAGATTTTGATGTAGATCAAGATCGCGAAATACTCTACCTTGCAACAAAAACACTGTTTACACAAGTCCAAACATTCATTCCACCATCAATAGGCTTAGTTCAGGCCGGAGTCATCCTGGCCAGCTACGAACGCGGACATGAAAGAATTGAAGCTGCATACATCTCAATCGGTACAACTGCAAGACTCGCTTGCGCAATTGGAATTGACACTGCACAGTGTTCTCAGGAGCTCCAGGGAAGCGATAGATGGTTTGATGAAGAAGAGGCGCTGGCTACTTGGTGGGGACTTACGATCTGTGATAGGTATGCTACTCTAAAACTTCAATGCGTGTAGATCGTACCTTACTAAAACCTTGCAGGAACATTGCATGCGACAATCGAATGAGCGGCCGGCCCATGGCTGTACGGCCTATTCGCAGTGAAGACTATCTGCCACTAGAACCTGCGGACCTAGCAGGTGATATTGACTATTCGATGAGCCCAGAATTTCGCTATTTCGTCTCTGCTGTTTCTCTACCGACTTTAGGCATGTTTGGCCGTGAAGCCCAGGCTACGCACCTAGTAGATAAAGTTAAGAGAGCCGTGGACTTCATGGAAACAAATGGGCAGACATTCGTTACTCTTGGCTATGAACTTCAAACACTGTTGGGGAAAATCACAAGGCAGGTAGCGGAGCAACGGACTAGCTACTGCGGTGCAACACAAACTTTACTTGTGTAGGATATACTTATTCCTTACCAGGTCATCACTGAATTTTATTAGTGGATTATACATTCTCCATCGTTACGCTGTTGAGGCTCTGGGTATTGAAAATCAACCAGAATGGACAGAGACAATGAGGGTTACCCTGAACACTATTACCAGAATGACAATCGATATAGTGTATAGTTTCAACAAAGCCACTCATACATACCCCGTCGAGGCTTTAGCACCAGCAGTTCAACACATTGCACGATGTGCACAGGAGCATATTCTGGCCTGCGATAACTTCCAAGACACACAATGGCAGCAGGACCTAGAGGAGCTTAGACAAATTCTTAAATCTTTCAATACGCGGTGGACCCTTGCAGGTAATGTTTATCCGATAATTTCTTCGGATCTTGGCAACTAACAAGTAATAGGGCACGAGCTTCACGTCTTGGACAAAACAGTGCAGATGGCGATGGAATACTGAGCTGCATTACTATAAATAGGCACTCCGTATGACAGTACATGTCGATGGATACATGTGTTCTTGACCTAGCGTTCAGGCCCAAAGCTTTGTGGAGCAAAGAAGTCCTCCCGGAGAGCGGATTCTGTAATAATACCATATTTACCGTCATCTGGCGCAAGCCGACTCTTGAGATAAAGTCCTTCAAGGCTATCCGAAAAGTTGATAAATCCCTGACTTGGACAAGAAATGGGACAGAGGTTCACTACAGGCTTCGAAAACAGACGGAGTGGGATGGGGAATCTAGGCGTTGAAAGGTTGCAGCTTTGAAAATTAATATGAATCACAAATAACATCTACAGTCTATATTGAAGAGAATCCATTTATTATACACCGCAAAGTACCGATCGTTGCAATGAGATAATAAAACCCAGTAGGCTAACATTTCATCAATTCCTCGTGCTTAGTCGACGAGAGAATAACATTAACGTCTATCTTCAACGGTTTCAGAGCAGTTGCTAAACACGGCCACCTTTATTCATGCCTTGAAACCAAAGGCATAAAGATATCTCATCGTCCACTGTCCGCCATTAACCATTCGAGTTAATGCCCAAATAGCTCGATAGCCCCAACATCCGAAGCGCACCAACCAAGCCACATCCATGCATAAGTAGTAGATCCCTTTCCTCCCACCACAAAGTTAAGATTACCATCCACAGCGGCCCAACGACCGAAAGCGGTTAACATGCTGCCTGTAGGTATTTCTGGCCATTTCTGACTGCATGAATCACTTCACTGGGCTATAGGGCTATCGTGAATTACCTTAAATACCTGGGTATAAGCTTACTCAGTTTTGCCGCTGGCTGGCTGGGCCGGGCTGGCTTGGCAGGGTGGTACCCTATCGTGCCCTATCCTGATCTGACTGATGTTCTTTTAGTACATACCTCCGTACGGCTTACTGTACACGGGCTGGAATAGTCATCTTCTAGTTGGGTCTAGCTTCTGTGGTCGCATCATATGTAATCATGTAACGACCGGGGTTTGGTAAACATGACTCTGTGGGAAAAGAAAGTCGAATTGAAAGAGAGCGAAGACCCGGCATACGTCCGGGTTTAATATGCTATGGATCGAAAATTTCTATTTCCGGCAATAGGACATTTGCGAATAAGATGGAACTGTATGCGTATTTGTCAGTTGTGATTCCTGTACCTTCCATCTCCGGGATATACTTATGTAGTAGAAGTGAAAGGCTTACTATAACAGGGAGCGCAGAGGCGACATTGTCTAATTATAGGGAGTTCGCTTTAGAGACTTCGATAGCCAGTCTACTGTTCCGAAATATTCCATCACTTAAGTGGTTGACATTGCATATGTAGAATAGTTGTAGTGCAAAATGCGAATGAATTTCCAACTAGCTAGAACATAATAACCAAACCAAATGCATTAACCCTATCGCTATCATAAAATATCAGTCCGCGCATTCAATTTCGTACTACTATCGTGTCTTCCTCCTCCGCCTTTGTTGCGGCCTTGCACTTTCTATACTTGGGAGGGCGTCCACGCTGCTGTTTGGGCTCCAACTTCTGTCGTTTCGCTCCTGGAGATTGTTCGGGAGAAGGAGGAGGCCAGGTTGGAGCCACCTCCCGACTCTCAGATGCATCATATTTCTTCCGAAATTCGTCGGCCATCTCTTCGGCAGAATTCATACGATCGACCGTAATTTTCATTGCTGCCTGATGTTCCTGTTTCAATTCTTCCACCCCCTTCTGGAGCTCGGCGATCCTTTGCACAGCAAGACTCTCACGAGCCACGATCATGCTGATTGCTTTCTTATGTTCCCGTATCATATCCTCTCTTTCCTGTTCCAGCTCATCCATTCTGTGCATAGCGAACTTCTCATCCTCGAGCACAAACTGTATCTGTTGTGCCGTCTCCGCTCTTCTCTTCTCAAGGTCTCTGATCCTATCTTCAAGCGGGGACTTCTCGGCGGCGACGCGGCGCTAGGATTCTTTAAAGGTCGAATCGTAATCGGAAATTGCTTTCTAAGATTCTCCAAGCTCTGATGTAGCGAGAGGCATTCATTCGTCATATCGTGCACCCCTGCAACTTTCCTTTTATACTAGACGTGTAGCTCTTTATAAGCGTCAAAGCACCTCTATCAAACTTGCCGTTCCTGTTCAAGCTCTTGCATAGCAGAAGAGGCAACAAACCGTGTCTCAAACAATTTATAACGAGACACCTCGATGGCCTCGCCTGCTGTCAGGAGTTGGTTATTTATAGCCTTAAACTCAAGGTTAGAAAGCAGCTGAGATTGGGCCCTAACACCCTCTCGAGAATCTAGAGGTAGCATTTGACCGCTGGTATCAATTGATTCGGGGCGATTGGCCTAGGAGTGTTAGTAAGAGCGCTTTTTGAGAGCTATGCATGCCGGTCCTTACCTGGGCAAGCTTTCCCTGAGCTCTGCGTTGAATTTGCTGAGACGACATCTTTTGATTGGTGGTTATTCTTATAATAAGGATTGGGTGGGTTTTGTACTTTTTGCCTTACGCTGCTGGTCTATGGGGATACTGAAGTTTCGTCTTTGAAATTGTGAAGGGGATGGTTGAATAAATAGGATTGTCCAGTAGATTAATAAGTCGAAAATATGTTTCTCTTTAAAAAGGCATTAAGCTACACTTAAAAATTCCAACGCGTAGAGACTATTTCCTTAGAGCAGTCTCTTCGGCTAATTGGGGCGATGGAAGAGTTAACGCCACAGTCTCCCGTTGATCGTACCCATCCGTCCGTACTGTCAAGGCCCACTACTACGCGGGTGGCCCTTGCTTTCCTGCATCTATAGATTTGCAAATAGAAAGGGTAGAAAGAAGACGAGGGTAAGATAGGACACAGATACTTAGCGGCATGGTGATAGTTGCAATTGACTTCTTCAAAGGCCTACCCAGCAAATTAAAAAAGGCACCCGTGACCTACGACTCATAATCCAGCTTTCAGAGCAGTGTTCTCTGGTGTGATCCTGGCCCATTCCAAAGTTTTCTTCCAGAGACTCTCCTGATTGCTCTCAACTTGACTGTCTGGGGAGCTCTGGTCCTCTTTCAACAGTGTGTAGAAGCCTCTCTTGCCTGCATACTTGGGGTTGACGGAAAGCTCGATGACATCGATACCAGCGGCGCGAGCAGTACGCAAAGTCGGCCCCATGGGAATCTTGAGGAGGGGTAGGAGAGGCTTGAGGAGGAATCGTTGCATCATGTGTAGGCTGACTGGAGAGATGGAGGGCATGCACCGTAGCCTTTGCGTTGGGGAAACGAGCAATAGTGCTGCGCAACTGGGTTGTGTTTGTGTCGGACTCGGAAGCATTCCTCACGGTGAAAATGGCGGTATAGTCGGGGTAGGATGAGAGAAGATGCTCCGCCGCTGGGATGCCGAGGGAGCTGTTTGCTCCGGTGAGTATGATGGTTCCCACCATAGCTCTGGACTTGAGCAACTTCTGCTAAGTTGAAGCTTGTCTGGACAAGTTGTAGAGGAGGACTTGATTCGAAGCCAACCCAACATCCAACGTGAGGCTAAGGGGGCCCGTGCGGAGAAAGGTGGGACTTTGCGGAGTAGTGTACTGTATGGCGGGGTTGACGGTGCATGGATGATCACCCTACCGCATGAGCCTCAAAAGGTTAAAAGTGTGTGAGTGAGTGGAGAACACCAGAGCTTATCTCGGCCGTACTCAAACGTTTGAAGTCTCCTCCCATTCACACTGAATTCTACAGCTCTCGAGTCCAGACCTCAAATGCCAATACACCACAAGAAGAGGTCTTTAATTTGAGAGACTCTCAAGTGGATTGAAATTCGCCAAGCTTGAGCGAAAACCAAATGAATACGCAGCGAAAAATAGTTTCTAGCATTGGTTCTAGACAGTCTGAAGTCTGCCTTCTATTTTCCAAACACCCAGTCGCCCTTGATCTCCTGTTCCAGCTGTCTGCCATGCTCTGTGTACCAGGGGTACGTTCCCACGTTATGGAGCTTCCACTCGATATAGTCAACGAAATCAAGATGTTTCATTTGGAAGTCCTTCTCCCCTAAAGTCCACAAGGATTTAAGGCTAAGGTGTCCATCTGATTGCAACACCAGAAAGTGACTATTCGTTATTTCAAGAGTGACCAGACGACCATTAGGGTACGGCTCCAGTGTTCGGGTGGCCTTTTGGGCGAAGAAACACATCTTCTGGATACTATAATCGTCGACTTCTAGTGTTTTCTCTGGGCTGGGGGCCGGATCCACACTCAGTACCTCGCAGTCTCGGGTTTTCTTGTACGCGCTCCATGAGGTGACTGGGTCATGATATCCAAATTGTGCACCCGAGAGATCCACGGTGAAAAGCGCCCCGGACCGTACCTGGAGCTTCAAGACATGGTGACGAACGTGAGCAACGTCACTTCCCATATGCATGTACCAGACTCCAGGCAAAGTCATCCTTGACAATAGCTTGTCGTTCTTGATGCGAACTACTACCTGTGATACTTGCACAACAATTCCTAGCTGCCGTTAATAAGCTGTTATATGCAAATTCTATCGTACGTAGGTACCTTTCAACATCCCTTCCACGAACTCAACCATCCACAACACAGCATCACGACATGTGTGGTGGCTCAAGGTAGCTTATCTGGCTTGGCGATCGTCTTCTGCTGGAAAGAAGTGAGAAGGAAAGACTTTGTAGTCCCGTGGCATCTTGCATCCTCGATTAAATACTAGGGCGTGGTTCTTAATACAAATCTTACTTTACATAGGGCAGGACAGCCATATCTCCGCGGCAAATTGGAAGATAAAAACGTACCCGTCCACGAAGGATGATCTCATTCCCGGCTCTTTCGACGGATTGGATATCAAGTTAAGCCCATGTCAGTTTTCGATAGATGTAGAACAGCTTCTGCGCTACTGTTGCGACTCGATATAGAGTGGTGTGGTCCTGGAGGCCGGCAGAGGGTCATGTGTTGAGACCAGTCAGCTCTTTGGCAATCTCTGTTGCAATAATGGATAACTGGCACATCTACTTCGAGAATTGGAGGTTGCTTGCACCGACTGCATGCCATCGTGGCAGGGTCGTTGCAATTTGAGCACTCCATGATCATTTGAGAAGCTGGTGTTGAGTGCGTGTGCTGAAATGAATATCGGTGCCATAAATTGAAGAGAATGCGAAAGAGAAAGCGAGAGCAAAAGAAGCAAGTGCTGTCGAAAGTAGTGTTCCCAATTTACTTGTGGGGAAGAGAAATGGAGGTTAGATGGGATTTAGAAAGCGGTATTCTATAGCTCTATAAGTGTCGCATAACCTTGCACAAGAAAATCAAAACGAGGCGGAAGAAACATGGCTGGATTGACAATGAAATATGTACAGAAAGGTATTTGTGCAAATCTCACAGAGAAGCCAGCGAGATAAGTCCACCCGCAGTACTTCTCAACGAATCAATCAGCAGCAACACCTCCTTGATATCCCTGATTTTCGGATTCGAATTCACCCAGAACTTCCCAGCTTGCACCGCAGTCAAAGTGGCCTTCAACGCGTCCATCTTCTTGGTGAAAATCTTCGAGTCGTCCACAATAGACTTGAACGCGTTGAAAGAGTCCGTCTCGGAGGTGACGCTGGCGCTCATCTTCTTGACGTTTTCAAACATGCCGTCCAGTATACGGCTTGCTTCGCGGTAATCGTGGAGGCGGTTGGCAGGCCCAGGGACCGTGTCGAATTCGAAAGCGAGGAGAGCGACGGCAGCGTCGGTCTTGATGGTGCGGTCATTGCCCGTCGGGAGTTTTCCTCCTGTGCCTAGCTTTGAGGCAGCTTTCTTTGGAGCTGGGTTTGCCGCTGGTGTAGGCATGTCTAGATTATGCTTTTTAAGTTAGTTTTATACGAAAAGAAGGGGGGTGCGCTTTTCAAGGGTTTGACTACTTACGAAATTTGCTGCGATACTAAGTAGTGAGAGGGCTTCACTGGTTTGAAAATGAACAAGAGACAGAAGATCACCGAGTTACTGCGAAACTGTCAAAGGTCTATTTCGACTATACGGAGTGTCTAGCCTATATATTTCACCCCAGCTTAAACAGACGTCCGAGGGCTGAGAAAGTAAGACGGGTGAGAAATATATCATAAAGGCAGAAAGCCTACAACAAGGTCGAGTCAAGACTAGAGATCCACTGGAAGTTGTTAACAGATGTCATGGATATGTTCTACTGGCTTACCATAAAGATTAGGTGATCCAGAAAGGCTATATAATGAATAACCCATAGTGTAAGAGATCTTACTTGAGCTTGCTCTTGGCATTGCTTACGGATTACCAAAGGACTGCCAGGAAGCAACGATAAGCTCCTAGGCTGTAAAAGCTAATGCAAGATTTCCAACGAAGTGTAAAACTTTTGGCTTACATGTCAGTCGAGCGGCCGACATCCCGCCCGGTCTTATGTCAGCTTCTAATCCGAGCTTGATTGTTGTTCTCAGCCTCAGCTGTGATTGAGTAGCGTCGATTTGCAAAGTTTTGAGATAAGAGAACCTTTTCCTGAAACTGAACATGGCGACAAGAATCAGCATTTCGTGTTTTAAAGATTATTGTTAGGCTTTGTCTTCGACTTCCACAAATATCCACACCGTCTAAGTTTAGTAACACCAAACAACAGCGATTATGGGTAAACGTCGTCCATCTTGGATAATTCGCAATTTGCTAACCTGAGTAGGGGCTACATGTAAACACTGTGGGCATAACGAAAAGACTTGTGGGTCGAAGGAGGTTGATGTCGAAATTGAGAGTGATGGGGAATTCGAGACCAAGACCATTGAAACCGATGAAGAATCCGAGGTCGACTATGAAGAGGATGATTACTCTGCCGAGGAAATCGACACTAAAACGTCCAAATTGTCCAAGACCACCAAAGCTGCTAAAGCCACGAAAACCCAAAAGTCCACCAAATTCCGCGAGGACCAGCAAAAAACGAAGGTCGACGATGAAGTGAAAGCTTATTCAGACAAAGATGAAGAAGAAGAGCTAGACGAAGAGGAAGAAATACACACGGAGAACGTTTCGGAGGCTGAAGTAGAAGATGAGGAGGATTCAGAAGAAGAGGTGGACGAGGAGAGTCATCACTTAGAAGACGAAACAGAGGCCGAGGAAGATTTTTCAGAAGAAGAAGAGACTACAGTCAAAGCTAAGTCATCCATCAAGAGCAATAAACCCAAGAGTGATTACAAGAACAAGAAGGGGGCTGCGAATGAGTATTACGGCAAGAGCAAGTCTGGCAAGAAGAGTAACGAGGCTGAGTCAGGTTACAAAGAAGAGATTGACGTCGAGAGCTATTTTCCCAGAGAGGATGTGGAGACTGAAGAAGATTGCCCGGAGAAGGTATATTTCAACCATCTCATATGACTTCTATTTTGAACGGCATGTACTAATAGCCACTGGTCATTTCTAGGAAGAAGCTTACGAGGTTGAGGACTCGATCGAAATGGTGGATGAAGAGCACGAGTCTGGAATGGAATCCGGCTCTGATGAGGAAGGCATCGAGGACGAGTATGAATACGAGCAAGAGGTATGAATGTTAACATAAATTTCCCTTTCTTGGTGGAGAAAAACTGCTACCCATCATTGGCTGCTGGTTCAAGTTCCAAGGACTACGAGACTGACGTACGCGACTTGTAGAGCGAAAATGAAGAGTTCGAGGGGTCAGAAGAGGGAGAACAGGAAATTAGCATTCGGGATGAAACGGAAGAAGTTAACGAGACAGAAATGGATCAAATTCAGACTGGAAGCAGCAAAGAGAAGGGGAAGATAACTCGGGGTAGCTTCGTCTCTGCCGCCAAAGGGCTGATGCAAGTGGGGTTAGGAGAAAAGGGCGCAGAAGCGTGCGAAGACAAGACCGGCAAGGGAAAAGCAAAGGGGGTTCGGAATGGTGCTTGTTCCAGCAAAGAGGTGACAGCTGGTGGATGTGCAGACAAGCATGAAACGCCGCTGGGCAAAGGGAAAGAATGGCATCCTCATCATTCTGTTTGCATCCCAGCCTATGGTAATCATACTTGGGAGGCGCGTAGAAAGCGGGATCAGTCGGCTCAGTTGCAATTATGAAGGAGAGAAATGGATGATATTATGCAATCATTGAGGTACTTGATTATCGAGAATACTTCTCAGCCCTAGATAGCGAAAACTACATTTTACGAATGAGTCTGACTTTAGCTGAAGAGGCTGTACGAGTAGCGGCTTGACTTTGTTTGACGTGAAAAGGGGCATCATCGCGGGGCAATGTTCCTCCTTGGACAAGTAAGACAGATGCAGACACGTGAAAATAGATCAACCCTTTTTTTAATGGCCATCGTTTTACTGTTCAGCTGGTTGTCTTTAAAGGGCCACAACACGGACTTAGAATTTCGATTGGATACTTCGTGTTGGCAACACAGGAGTGATCACTTGTACGGCATTGTGGTTGTATTCGGTATTGTATGTGATGCAGATCACCATCGTGGATCTGCTGCGAAGAGGAGAGGTTATGCCTCTTTGCTTAGTCAGATAGCGCTAAGTCACATGACTACACAGGCTCAGTCATATCGTTATTGTTTAGACACTTCGTACTTGGTATTTGATTATGCACGCAATTATCGTGATAATGACAGTTTTGGCTTCAAAACATGGTAGAGTTGGATTTCTGGTTAGATGATGGATGTTGGAGCACCGGACATATAGTACGTACGTACTATTACGGCGTGGAGCATTGGTGGAGTGTTACAGCGGGCCCAGGGGCGATTCTTAAGCCAACCAACCTAACATACGCCGCAACTGCGCCTCAAACGCCTGATTAACGACCTCTGTTGCCTGCCCGCCTTTATCCCAGCTTCTTTCTTCTTTCTCCTCCATATACTTCGTATACCACCTACTCTATTCTTGAAGTATCTCGACTATTTAATCATCAAATCCATCACTTACTGTTACTGTTCTTCAACGATCATCTCCTTTCCTGTTGTTCCTTCCCTTCTACCACCATGTCGTCTGCCATGGCTCACAACCTCATGCGCCGAGGCGCTGAGGCTACCATTTACAACGAGAAGCTCCAATTACCAACCTGGGGTATCGTGCTCTTTAGCTTCACTGCCGTCGTCTACTTGATTGTGTCGGGCGTCGTAAGTTGTCCTGCAAAAGTCCGTGTGTATTCGCTCTGCTAACCACCACCATCTACAGATCGAATATACCTTTGGTCGAGTCGTCCCAACCCTCCTCATGATCGAATCTCCCCCCGAGTCCATCGTCTTCGAGCCCCTCGCGACCGACGATACCGATGACACCCTTAACAAGAACCCCGAAACCAACACTGAGGCCCAGGCTGTCAAGCCCAAACCCACCACCGCCAGCTTCCGGGCCACCCTCAGACTCCTATCACAGAAGGGCGGTTTCCGTGCTCGTTTCCGCGGTCTCTCGGTCTTCCTCGTCAACCAGATTGCTATCTCATGGGTCGCACAATTCGTTTCTTTCCTTCCTTTCCTTCCTCGCAGTGCTGGAGCCGTTGTTGCGGCTGTCTTGTGCGCTCAGCTCTCGGTCGCATGGACACACATTGTCATCTCCGAACCCAGCCCTAAGATGTGGTTCCGCCGTCTCCCGAGCACCAAGACATGGAGCAAGGTTGCAGCGCCTACTGCAGTTCTCGCCATCGCAGAGCAGGTCACAGTTCTCATCCCAGTGTACCTTGGAATGATGAGCGGCATTGGAGACAAGTTGCAGACTCCTGACCAGATGGCCAACATCGACAGCCGCCAAGCGTGGATCATCACTCTCAAGGGTGTCAGTATTGGCGCTCTCGCTCTGGTTCTCGGATTCCTCTTGGTCGTGCCCGCAGACGTTTCGTTAACCCGTGTCCAAGCATCCCTCCTCGCCGATTCCGAAGAGACCATCGTCCCCTTTGACCGTAGCTTTAACGGCAAGGTCATCCCCGAAATAGTAGGCGGAACCGGTGCTATTGGTATGCTAGATGCGTGGAAGAGCTTTGACTGGGCTGCCCGTGTCAGACTTGTGAAGGCATACTTGAAGGTCTTCTTGATGCAGTTGGCTATTGCTTCTGTGTTCGTCGTTATTGCCGTCCTTGAGGTCGCCCTTGTCTTTAGCAAGAGCAAGAAGGTGGCTGACGGCGAGCTTGATTCTATGGGGCTTGATCTGATGTAAGTGCTCATCAAGACACAGTGCGTGACGGTTCCTACGAACGTTTATACGTTCTCAACAAGCTAGACTGGTCACGCTACTAGATTGTAAAAATGAAAGTGGAAACGGATAGTTATGATGAATCTTCTTTTTTTTTGTCGTGGGATGAAGATCGTCTTGGATGGATCAAGGCGTTTAATACTGGATTCTAGGCGATCTGATACAATGTGATTATAAGGTCTTAAACAATACAATGCATTTCATACAACGGTACCCCGAAATCTGATTGCGAGTGAAAATTGCTTCTAGCTTGTCGGGTGTTTTCTTTTACGGAGTTTAGAACCAGACCAGCTATTTCTGGTCATTTTAGCCAAGTGGACGTTCATTTTTCTCAATCCTGCAAATCCTTCGTTCGCGCGAGAAACAGATTATATCGCCTTTGCTTCCAACACATGTGTCGAGTGACCAAATCACGTTATTGCTGCTCCTGGTATGACTACTCTTTCCTGGCGGCGACTAGATATTTCTCAAGCATGTTATGATTGCGTCGCGAGTATTTTCCATGATGCTTATCTTATATATCGTCTGATAATAGTGCTCGAGGCATTGATGTATTCGAGAAACAAATCCGCTGCGAATGTTCTTTTCCTAAAATCAAGCATGTTTTGTTAAGAAGCCATTGATGGTAACGGAGAGGGCAACCTCGATTCTTGGGATATCTAGGTCAGGTGATAGATAATATGTGAGTTGTGTAGTTTAGAAGATTGAAAAGAGTGCAGTAAAGATGCAATATAAGGAGGGAGAGGGACTAATATTTATGTAAGTATTAGGTAAGCAGTGCCATGCTCCCAGAATGGAAGGATCAGCGGTTTCTTGGCAAAGACTTGACTTCTCCTTCTGTTTACTCCCATGTGGCTGCGTGAATTTAGCCACCTAGTGAGGCCTTGACGCTATAGTATGTGGATACTGAGCAGCCTTATCCATACTTTCTAATGACTCTTGCGGAGGTATAAATTACAATGCTATTATTGGTCAATTCGAAGTCACCTATGTAAATACCATCTTCGTTGCTGTTAAAGTGGCCAATCTTTCACGTCGCATCCCTTGCGTAGCGTCCCTCTACGATCACAAGCTGAATACCATGTATGCAGATAATGGAGAAACAACAGGGATCGAGAAAAGCACAACGTACTTGACTATGGATTGTTAGTTGCAAGCTGCCTAGCTTCTGCTGTGATAAAGTGTTCTGCCGGTCTTGATTGGCTACTTTCAGTAAATAGCAAAAGGCACACTGCTCAATTTCGAAGCCAAGACATTGATTTCGCATGCGCTGCATGTTACAAGTTGTTAGTGGCCGTCATTTCAAACGTAAGACACGGTGGTGGTGCATTTCATTGGCTAGTTTCACCACAGTCGTAACCAGGCAGTGACTGTACTTCTGGTAACAGTCAAAACTTCCTGCAGCTTGAAGAATTAAACATCTCCGGTCTAGCAGAGCTTCTAACTGGTTTTGAGAGCAACATAGAAATTGTCCGTACTCAATTGATATGACTAAGTGACGAAGTGACTCCTGCTTAAGGTATATATATGGGTGGCAAATACCCCAAAGGTTCTCTTATCCGCACCCGACACATATTCTATGAAAGCAAGCAGAATCGTTGCAAGTAGCTTGAAAGCAATCCCGAGTATAGACTTCCAGGAGGCCAATTTGTACCATTCGGTCAAAATGCATAACATCATTTCACCCGCCATCTTGTACTGGGGCACACCAGTAGTCCTCATCACGACAGAAAACGAAGACGGCACATACAACATCGCTCCAATGTCATCTGCCTGGTGGCTCGGCCACCACTGTATGCTGGGTCTATCGGCAATGAGCCAGACCACGCAAAACATGCTCCGCACCAAGAAATGCGTTCTGAATCTCCCCTCCCAGGACATGACATCCCACATCAACCTTCTCGCACGCACCACTGGAGCGAACCCAATGTCAGAATTTAAAGTCCGCACGGGATACTCATACGTCAAAGATAAATTCCAACACGCCAAGCTCACACCTCAAAAGTCAGATCTTGTCGGACCTCCTCGAATCCTCGAATGCCCTGTGCAGATGGAGGCTGAAGTGATGGATCATCATGAGATGATGAAGGACTTGTCGGATCGGAAGGGGATGACGCTGGCGATTGAGGTGAAGATTCTGAGGATCCATGTGCAAGATGAACTCCGGCTGCAAGGACATGAGAATCGGATTGATGTAGATAAATTGCATCCGTTATTCATGGTCTTTCAGGAGTACTACGGCATGGGCTCAAAGCGGTTGGAGGAATCTCACCTGGCTAGGATTGACGAGAGCAACTATCGAGCTTTGACTCGCAGCAATGAGGTTCCCCAAGCTGCGGATACAGATATGGTAAGGGAGGAGGTGTTACCCGTCGTAGAAGCTGTAGGAGGAACCGAAGAGATGGAAGAAAACGAGGCGGTATGGTAAGAAGGGAGAAACTACAAGTTCACCCCCACATGGAGTTATTCTTAGACTTATTAGAGTGACCCGATTTACTTTTTAAAATCGACATTTTCAGCCTGATTTGTGCATGGCCAAAATTGACGCCGTCGAAAGACTTCCGAAATCACTCCAAATGTGATTTGCAGTCGAGGAGTTAAGCATTCAGGATTTCCGTGGCTGCAGGAATGGGATCAAGTGCCGAGCCCCCGCTTAATATAAAATCCTAGTCACTTAACCCTGACAAGACCCCTGAATAACGGACAATTCCGGCCCGAGCTGCCATAAAGATCGTGTTGATATATATTCATCCAAAGGGGGAAGGTATATTCGATTAAGAATCTATCAGATGGAACGCTGAGAAATTGGAGATGTCTCTCGGCGCCTCGGTAATCTTCACCTTCTCGCCCCTGAATATGTGTCGCGCACGCCCCCCTTTTTTGATTGCAACTATTGTTATTATATATTAAATGCCCGTGAACACGAGTATATAAACAGTTTGAGACAAGGTCTGCCAGCTGTGCATCGGCCACGCGTGGCATTCCATCATTTGCTCCTCCCGGAACAAGAAGCGGCCGGGAGATAGGATAAACTGGCCTGCAGATCACTCTTGGGTAAAGCAAAAGAGATCGCACTCAACTCAGAATCAGTGAAGGCGTGGGCCAATCTAGAGCTTTCCAGATATGCCAATATAGCTCAAATGGGTTGCAAGCTGAATTCTTTGCAGCATGAGGAATGCAAAAAGTGTGCGAGAGAGCCAGTGGACCCTTGTACTGCCTGCTTCTCAGAACTGCCTATTGCGAACAGCGTACAGATATTATTGAGGCGATGACGAATACATCTCTACATTGTTCATCTCATCCTAGAAGTGACGCACATTTATATTATATATAACTGGTAGACCTTTGTCCGATCCGGTGCTGTCCAACTCTCACTCATTCCACCACCTTCACTCACTTCTTGTGGTGGGTTTTCTGGGGCCTCTTAATTCAAGATGCATTTCCTTTTGCCTTTATACAGTCTTATGGTTACTGTTGTGCTATACCCCCTCTCTGATGCCGCAACACCGAATTGTCCCTTATTGGGACCTGTTTATCCTAAGCCTAGAAACATTACAACCAATTCTATAATGCAGGCTGCTTTTGCAAATTTTACCTCCTTTCTTACGGGTGTAGATGCAGCTATCGAAGGACAAGAGAATTCATACTCTCTCGAAGTCTTCTCCGCCGACGATCAGGATACATCAGCCTTCACTTGGTATCACACGGCTGCGAACCTTCCGTCTTTCAACTCTACGGGCGTGACGGAAGTTGATGGAGACTCTGTGTATAGGATAGGGAGTCTTACCAAGCTGTTTACTATGTATACATTCCTCATTGAAGCTGGGGACTTTTACTGGAATGCACCGATTACCGACTTTGTATCAGAGTTGCAAGCCATTGCAGCCAACAAAAGCGGCAATGCACTTACGAGAGTCTCGTGGACCGATATCACAATTGGTTCTTTGGCATCCCACTTAGCAGGGCTTTCATCAGACAGTAAGCAGAGTGGTCCTTGTTAAGTAGATGAAACACTCTAACTCATATATAGCTTCGGTAATGGGAGAGTTGACGCAGTCAGTCCCCGATAATATTGAGCTGGTATATCTGGGCTTTCCTCCTCTGCCCGAAGCGGATATTCCAACATGCGGTACCTGGCCCGAGTGCGATCGAGCACGTAAGTTAAACTTCTGAAGAACAATGCATATTTGCCTGCCTATATGAGATCCTGAAATCGAAATAAGCCATTCTAATCTTAATTTAGAATTCTTCAATATCTTGCAACGATTTGACCCAGCTTTTGCACCATTTGGTACCGCGGCATATTCAAATATTGCCTACCAGATACTTTCATATGCTTTGGAAGCCATCACTGGCAAAACATTCGAGGCAATGTTTGACGAATCAATAACCACTAAATTGGACCTACAAAGAACTTTCTATAATGCCCCTTACGAATCCATTGGAATTATTCCTGGAACAGTGAAGAGCACTAATTGGTATTATAGTCTTGGGGAAGAGAATCCGTAAGTGACCATCATGCAAATTTCCCATTTTGTCGGCTTGTACTCACATCTTCAAGCGCAGGAAACATGTATTCATCTTCGTCTGATATCGCCAGAATTGGACGGTCTATCCTGAACTATGAAATTCTTTCTGGACCGCAAACTCGGCGTTGGATGAAGCCAGACGCCTTCGATTCGGACCCCAGAGCTGGTATTGGAGCTCCGTGGGGCATTCGAAGAATCCACATGAACGACAGCTTCGCTCAGACGTACCGTTATGTTGACACATACGACAAAGGCGGATCGATCAGCGTGTGGGTCTCGTTCCTGGTCCTCATTCCTGATTACGATGTTGGCTTCATCCTTTTGATTGCAGGCAATAACATCAATGATCTTGAGATGGAATTCTTGGATGCATGGGGAACCATCATCATCCCCGCCCTGGAAGCAACAGCAAGAGATCAAGCCGGGAATGACTTTGCAGGAACCTACTCAGTGGCAGCGCCCGGTGGGAATAGCAGCGCTGCCACGCTGAGAGAGAGAGCCGCACCGCCACTAGGTGTAAGCGTGGCAGAAGACACCATGAACCCGACAAACAAGACTCTCGGCAATGCCACGGCTGTTCTCAATGCGACAAGTTTAGCTGTACCTCACGATGCCGCGAACCTCAACTCTTCCTTGACCCTTGCGCTAGACGAAAAGCCTGGTCTATCAGTCACGAGTTGGATAAGCAACGGAACGGACATGAGGCTCACCGTCGCACAACTTATGACCAATTACTCCGACCCATACTGGATCGATCTTAGCATCCGACTGTATCCGACAGATCTCATAGTCACGAGCGATGGAACAAGACAGCAGTCTTTCAAAGCCATGTTCGAAGATCTCGCCTCTCCACTGGTGGAAAAGACATACTCGACTGCTTGTGCCACGTGGATTGGTCCCACCGCGTATGTTTATGGATCGTTGGCGCTAGACCAGTTCTTCTTCACTCTCCACAGCAACGGGACGGTGACTGTGGATCCTCGGGCGCTGAGGGTGACGCTGGAGAAAGAGGTGGCCCCGTCCAATAAGAGAAGTATTCGAGAGAAGCATGTATTATAAGTGACTAGGTGTGTTCCGGGTTGGAGGAACATTTGGATGTCTACATTAACTTTTAATGTATCAGAGAAAGTACACTATGCGAAGTCTCAAGAGGTTTTCTTTCATTTGTGATGCATCCTCATTATATGATATGCTTATTTGACTGGGGGCTATAACAGTGCTTTGCAAGTTGCTGTATTAATTCCATAGCTTATGTTCCTGGAAGTTTCAAAACCATTATTTCATTTGTGCACTAATCTTGCGATAATTACCACTATCGACTTTGATTCGTTGATCTCAATACCATTTTGGCATCTTTGTGGGCTGTTCTATGTCTATAATGGATTTCATTTCTTAATGCTATCATTAACTTTGCACTCCTGCAGGAAACCGGCATACCCTTCACAGTACCCATAACAAGGGAGTCTATCAACCAAACAAATGAAGGTTTATTGATCCTATAGGATACAATTTCAACTAGATTGCTTGGTCACTTCTAAGAAAGTAGTAGATGGACATCAAATACGAACGCGATCAGTGAGATGAGGATGTGACGGATTAATTGATAAGTAATTTCGAGCCACGACTTGTGGTGGGGTGGGCTTCAATAGTTGTCATGGTTCGATAATGTATCACGATTGATCAGGAATTTGACTGGGTAGTTGTTGAATGATATAGTGAGGCCCCTTCGATTAACCAGTGGGATGCATTGCACTAGCCTACACCTCGCTACTTACCCCTGAGCCCCTGAATCTGAACGTGACTCTGATTTCACATGCAGGCTCGCTTCTGCTGTGACATCATGCCGAATGCTTAAATTCTAGCTGTCGAGATGCGATGCCGCCCCGCCCCGCCTTCCTTTTAATTATACATCAACATCTGCATCGCAATCTTTATAACAAACATAGAAAACACTCGAGTATATCCTCAATCACATTACAGATTTAATGGACCATCCAAGTATGTTTCCTACTCTTTCTTATTTGTTGCGTTGGCGGGCAAGTGTTTGTCGTAGCATCCATCAAGTTAGCCCGATTGAACGGCAACATCAAGAAAGCAGATCCAACACCACGCTTTCTACATCTACAAGTTGAAATTGGTTGTCGTATAGCAGAGAATATATAGCTAATTGACTGCATCTGTAGAGAAACAAGTATCAAACGTCATTCACCTCTTAACAGAAGGATCACCAGCCGAACAAAAAGATGCCCTAGACACCTACTTCCTGCCCGATGCTTCATTCATCCACCCGCTCTGCCGCGTCCCCAGCTTCTCGCATGTCTCACTGCCGGTGCTGGGAGAGATAAACTCGAGATGGGTCATCTGGATGGTTTATCGATGGTACAAGATCCTATCTCCGCGGATAATCCTCAATGTCGAGTGTGATGGTATGATCCCCTCGGGTGTCACTGGTTCAAGACACAGGTAATTAATTATAAAGATGCACACAGAATTCAACCAGAAATCCAAGATTCTCTTTATCGAAATCCGCCAGATCTTCTCCCTCTTCTTCGTGCCGTTCTACAAATCCGATGTGCGCCTTACCACGAAACTCAGCCTCGTGCAGTCGGCGGAAAATCACAAGTACTATATCAAGACGCAGGAAGATTTGTATCAGTTGAATGAGGTGGTGAAGTTCTTTTGGCCGGGAGGGGCGACGGTTATATGGGTCTGGCAGATGCTCGCGACGTTTCTGTGTATTGTGGGGGCTCTGATGCTGGCACCTGTCACTTGGATGTTTCAGCGACATTCAAACAAGGTGAATGGGGTTCGTAAGCATCTCTGAGATGATAGGCGGTGTATATATCTTGCTATGATCTCTGTACCTGAGTCTGTTGATGACTTGGCGTGTAATATATCAGCCATAATACCATGGAGATTCTTGGAAATTCAGCGGCCATATACAGCCGAGTCCTGGTCTGACATGTTGCATATTTTCTCGTTTTGTTATTCCTACCATGTTCAAGCTCGTCAAGGCAGCTCTAGAAGAAGCCTTTAAGAGGCAAGCACAGCTGCACAGAGTCAGAGACAGTGATCACCGTGACAGATGGGAACGCATATGGTGCAACCAGTAAAGGTAGGCGCAAGCACCGCAAGAGTGAACCGAAGCAGTGTGGCAACCGAGACAATGGGCAACATTCCTAGGTAGGATTGGTAAAAGTTCACATTTGGTAAATTACAACATGTTAGAAACCTAAGGTATAGCTAGCTAGCTACCCTCTTAATATCCACCTTCCCATCCAACTCCGATACCCAACAAAACACAACACATGAAAAACATCCCTACATCAACCCAATCGTAACATCACCCTTAACCCTCGCATAGAGATCCACCTCGACCTCCAAATCCAACTCGATCTTGATCTTCAGCGCGCTATCCGAGGCCGTAGATTTGGGTTCCGGGCGGCTCTTGATGCGGGATTCTCTGATGGCGCCTGTTCTGTAACCTTCGGCACGCTGGCCCACTTGTTGCTGTTGCTGTTGTTGCTGTTGTTGTTGCTGGGCTTGTAGTTGTTGGTTTTGTTGCTGTGCGGGTTGCAGCGCGGTGTTGGAGTTTGCTTCGCTGTCGGATTGGTCCATGTATTCTTCCTCTTCGGACTCTGCTTGTTTGGTTCTGTGGGTGTGGTGTTAGTATTGGTATTTGACCTGAAATTGGGGTTTTAAGAGAGGGAGGGAGGGGTAAGGTGGGAGAGGGGAAGGAGCAGCATACGGTTTAGACATAATGTGTTATGTATTAGTGACTGGTTGGTCTGTTGGGGGAGAAAAAGGCGGGATTGGTTTTAATAGTACTGTATATAGATTTTGATGGATTGATGAGGATGAGTGACTTGAGACAAACAAAAATCTGGATTATTGGGATGCTTTATGGACGAGATTTAGAAAGCAAATACCGGTATCTGTTATGGATGCAAAGTATGACGCACGTTGCAAGGATGGAAAGAATCCCTGTGTTGATCCTTGTGGTGTGGAGAAGAGACGTCAAAAGTTGGCACACGCAGCTTTTTCACTCGTATCCTGGAGTCTGTCGCCGCGTAAGATGACAACACAGCTCTCCCTTGTTCATTCCAAGTTTGCTTTTTTTTCTGGGTACTGCAAGAGTTCATCGTCGATGGGATGGGTGGCGGGAGGATTCTGGATTCTTGATCCACGGTCATTCGGACATCTTGATTTTTTGAAGGAATCCTGGTGTATAGACTACCTATGTATTACAACGTACGCCAATTAAATGCTCCTATAAAAAGGGTTTCTTTAATTCAGCTCAAAGTTTATTATGCCTTTCAATTGAGCACTAGTATGTTTCTCTAAAGCCCAGCCCGTTCCACCGCTCTCGAGTTGGGAATTTCAAGTTGTCCTGTCCTGTCCTGTTTAAATTCAGCTTTGGGTTTCAGCCCGTAGCCTCTCTGCCGTGGCTCTGCTACACTTTGGAAACATGCGGCGGTACTTTTACAGCGTGCTATCGTTTACTTTTAATGCAATTTCAAGTGCAAGGGCTAGGCATACCAACCACCCACAACCGCTTTTCCAAAAATCCCCTCTTTCTTTCTTTCTTTCTATGTATCGTCAAAGGCAGCATGGGTACTATTATATTAATAAGCTATATGGAGAAGGAGGGAGAGAGGGAAGGGTGATAAAGTAAGTGTTGTCATGCAGGAGCTGTATGAGTGATCCCGGGTTTGTTTATCAGGCATGTGAATATGTCAAGTGCTTGAGTACGGCTTTGAATGAACAGAGAAATCAAATCAAAGCGTCTTGGCCGAGACGAGGCCATCAAATTTCGAAATACCATTTTCATTGCGCATCATTCGTTCCTAAGATAGGTATCTAGGCCAAGACAAAAAAGAGAACCCCAACCAAGCCATGCTGATACATCAAGGAAATTGTGTCTTTGCTATTCAATTGCGCACCATCGAAAAAAGTATGATGCTAGAGAAGAGCCCTTATCACAGCGCAAAAAGAAATCAAACAAGGCCGTCGTAAAGAGACAGCGCGGATACTATGGTCTCATCTCTCTTGCTGCCTTCCTTGAACTCTTCCATATCTAAGCTGCCGTTCTCATCTTTATCCATCATGCGAAAGATTTTCCGGACGCGCTTTTCGGGTGTGTCTTCGTCGGCGGGGAGTTTAACCATGGATCCGACCTGTGGATGTTAATATTGATTCGAATGTTTGGCTGAAGACTGGAGCTAGAATTGACGCTAGCTCCCCCAATAATGCTAAACTCACCATCTTGTAGATAGCCTCAACAATTGCAAGCATCTCATCGTAGCTGATCTTGCCATCCCCATCAATATCGTATAATTGGAATGCCCAATCAAGCTTATCTTCCATCTTGCCCCTGCTCGTCACGCTGAGAGCGCAGATGAATTCTTTGAAATCGATCGAGCCGGATTTATCGCTATCGAAGACATTGAAGACGTAGTCGGCAAATGAGGAAGGATCTCCGAATGGAAAGAATTGTCTGTAGATCTTTTGGAACTCTTCTTTGGTGAGCATGCCAGATGGACAGTCCTTCAAGAAGCCTGAAAGAAGTTAGCGAGGGATCTTCAGGGGTACAGATAGACACGTGCCTTTGTACCATTGCTGCAATTCCTTCTTGTCGAAGTGGGTGGATCGCTGAAGTTCACTCAATTGCTCCTGGGAGAGCTTGCTCTGTCTGTATTTTGGTCAGCAGGTGGTCAGTAGATAAATGCGCAAAGACATGGGCAAGGCTTCCGAATCGAGAGCTTCGTAGAGCAGAGGTGGGCTAAGTTCGACTGTTCTCCAGCAGAGGTCCGCTTGATCAATGGCTCGTACAGTTGCGATGGGAGTTTCAAAGGCATTGAGACGTGCATCTGGCTATCAATGCTCTTGCAAAACCCCTCACAAACTCGAAACTCCGGGTGAATCGTTCAGAGCAAAAGGCCGCATTTTTGTAGAGAGCGCGAAGTTGAACATACTACCAATGCCATTTGATGATCTCGGGTTATGAAGAGCCCGGCAGAGGAGCAGAGGCTTTGTTGACGAAGTATTTGATCATTGAACTTGCGCTGGTAGAAACCAAACCAAGCCTCAACCAAAAGAGTCCCTAAGCTTGCTGTATTCCTGCGCTCTTCTCTCCAATGCAGCGATATCCGAGAGGCGGGAGCTCCGGCTTTAGGGCACATGCTGAACCCCTCCACGACGGCCGTGCATGCAATTGCAAATGGAATTCGGTTGGTGCAGAGGAGTGATCCTCGATCCAGCTCCTGGACATTCGAGTCTCGAGGCGGTATCAGGTTCATGACCAGGGCAAACGTTCCAGTCCGGCGTTTGCGGCCTCGTCGCCAGCCTTGCGCCACTCAAGATGTAAAATAATGACTTACGATTTTCCCATCTTTGCGGGATAAGTCTCCTCAGATCTTCCACAGCAATATCAAAGTGTTCTATGCGACGTCGATGCGATCGAGTTTTGAGGACGGAGGACGCGGGAGCCTGATAGCTACCTATCTGGTTGAAAAGATGACAGTCAGAGCTAATTCATTGCAGTAAGCGGGGTAGAGCGCGGAGATCATACCAGTATACTCTTCCTCTTCCTTGTTCGAAGTGTCGTTGTCGCGCACACGGTATGGGCCGAGGGGTATAGGTAGAGGGTCTCGGAGCTGATCGTCGTGACTCCTGTACTCGTGGAGAGTGAATGGATGGAATGGCAGGACAGGGCGGGTTACGTCAGGGCCGTGCTGTGCTGTGGTGAATGCCGGAGAGTCGCTGGTCTTGTGGCTAGATAGAAACTAGAAGGCCGCTGCGTGGGAAGGGAGGGAGGCAAGGGAAGGTCAAGGTCAGGTAAGTCTCGTCTTTAGGTTTGTCAGGGTGGAGTGGTAGGGTTGGTAGGTAGGGGTAGGGTAGAGCTGGTGGTAGGTGGTGGTGATGCGACTCAGGCGAATAACTGCGGGCAGAGCCAGAGGCAGAGGAAGTGAGGGGAGGAGGGGCAGGCTGGTTTTGTTGGTCACCGTACCGTCTCGAGGGGCTGGCTATGCTATTTTTATATTAATCTACTCCGTAAAGTCTGGGCGCGGCGCTTGTTAAAAGAACTTCCTCTTCTATAGTACATTCATTCATGCCAATTGCAGCTTGATTTATATCCCAATCTTTCCATCTTGCTGATCTCTGCACTGCACTGCAGCTTCTACAAGTAGTTTAAACGCGGCTGCTGTTTCAGATGTGGCACAGTTCCTCCGGTACGACTTTCCATCACGTGCCGCCTTCCCCTTTTCTACTGCCGATTCACAGGTGTGACACGCCAAGCTGTCATGGAGAGGCTTGCTTCAATTACTGATTTTTTGGGCTGACACCATACGAAACGCTCATCTGGTGAGAGATTCGTTCCAAGAGCCTGAACCTAGCCTGTGTCGGAGAGCTCCATGGAATTGCGGCGCGCGCCTTGTCGAGTAATTAGTGGGGTAAAAGCTCTCTACCCCGAAGATACCGGATGAGGGTATAGTAGCCTCTTATGATTCTTTGAAAGCAGAGAAGAATCACGAGATGATCACCTCTAGATTCTGGGAAAGTCATTGGAATTGAAATTGAAATTGGGATTGGATTGGAATGGGAATTGCACTCGTCATGAACCAATAAGTTAGGACCGTAAGTTTACAATTGTATTGTGATAACCAGATAGACTAATATGCTTCATATCCAAAACATATAGGTGGGAAGTCACCCACTCCATGCCCATGAGCAATGCGAGCCTCACCAGGAACCTGTAACACATACAATTTCGCAACTTCGACGAATATCCTTTGCAAAGCGCACCCTCACGCTTACTCAATGGATCATACAAATTCCAACTCCTTCGGCATGCCATATGAATCACACGATGAAAACCTACAGACAGCCTTCCGCTTACGAATATACACCCACCGAAAGAGCACACCAGCAACCCATGGCCACGGTGGCCAAACGGTCACATGTATTGGGGCTTCGAAAGAATAGTCAATGTTCGTAACAAACATTGGGATCCCAATATCCTTCAGAATAGTCAGTCAGTGTACAAGCTTCTCAAAATCAATCTGTGCAATGTAAACTTACCGTGTCACCATGCTTGACAGCATGGTCACTAACTCTTTTGCCCCACGTCACCCAGTCAATCTTGTCACCGAATTCTTCCAGCGCTTCCAAGCTCTCGACTTCCTCTTTCAGATGCTGTGCCAAGATAGGGCCGAAGTTATCAATAATCTTCCGGACATTCGCGCCATCGTACGTCTCTTTGCCTGCTGTCAGACCAGTAGCGTAATCATCTAGTTCTTTCAGGCCTGGATGGAAAGCATGGTGTTGTTCGATATTCTTCCCCATGTGGTCCTTGATACCAATATAATCCTCTAGCCAGGGGAAGAAAAGTGTCTCTTCGGTGTGGTGGTGTCCTTCGAGAATGACACACCACGCATGGATAAATGTAGCGAAGTCGGCGATGTCTTTGTCCAGTTTAACATTAGGTGCTTGTAGGTATATGCAGTTCAGATGACGAATTAAGACGTTATGGACTAAACACATCTCTGTTGCGGCATTGATCGCACCGTGGGCTTTTGAGGGGTCGGTGATCTGAAAGGTGTGAGTTTGTCTTCTGCCCGATTGAGATCGAGGTACTCACACCATGTCTCTTTCTTGGTGTCTCGATCAACGCGAAAGGACTATCTGCCCATTGCTTGGTGATGTTGGCAGACTTTTGACCCATTTCGTGGGACTAGATGTTCAGGGGGTATATGGATGTAAAATGTGAGGCTGGAAATACAAAGCAGAACAACGAAAGAAAGTTAGGTTAGACAAGAAGCAAGACGAGATTGAGTTTTGGAAGAATGATATGATTGAGGTACTTGCCTTTTATTTAAGTATAACACTCCCAAGTACGTGAATAGAAGGGGTTAACACGTCGGAGCGAATGCTTACAAGTGTAAAAGCTGGGGGTTTTATGCATTTCTGGACTTAGTACTCAAAAATGTCTATATTTATGGCAAAACGTTCCTAGCTACCACTGAGCAGCAAATGATTTGCGTGTAGGGGTCCGGTTTAAGGTGTCCAATCCCTTTACATATAATAGAGAACCTGCACATATAACTGGCTGTTTACCCTGGTGTAAAGGCCTAGAACCGTAAGGAATAATTAGATCCTAAATCCACGTTTTTTGAGTGGCGCGGAGTATAGAAACTATGGAGTCATAGGCTTCTTAGCTCCTCAGCCGCAATGCACTATAGACAGAAGTAGGAGGAACACGGATGCAGTTTACGTGAAAAGTTCACTGCTGTGATGAACGAGACGTTTGTGGTCGGACACGGCGTGATGCCTTCTTCTTTGGGAATGCACGCTGCAACTTGCACAAAACGCGAAAACAATATTAAGGGGCTGATCACATGACACTACGCGCTAAGCCTTACAAGCACAGCCCAGACCGGTAGCTGTCGCGAGTCAACTCTTTCTTTGTTTACTTGTAGCTTCATATATTTTCACAGGAATAGCACACCATGGACGAAATAATCGACCGCCGATTCGAGCGTGTAGAGAAGGCATTGGCGACATTAATAACCTCAATATCAACCTACAATCCCGCACCAGCCCTCGCAAACGACCTAGTAACCGCAGACGCAGAGCTCACTCAAGGACTAGAACAATGCAAGTCCTCCCTTCTCTTCCCTCTCCTTTTCACAGCACTCAGGACTCGGCACTCAGCACTCAGCACTCAGCGCCCTATACCCACTAACTCTCTTGCAGTATCAACCCACCAATCCAACCACGCCAAGATCCTGTCCCTAAAAGCCACATCCCAAGACCTCGATACGCAGATCAAAGAAACGCTCATCCTCCTAACCACCACCCGCAGCGCCCTCCTCTCCACGCCCTCAACCAGCTTCCCGCCCTCGACCTCCACAAACCCAGTCTCGTACTCGGAGCTGCTGTCTTACGCGCGGCGGATCAGCAAATTCACACTCCCGACTTCGTACCGCGAGGGCGAGAGCGCGAGCGCGCAGCAATCTGGTAGCGCGGAAGAGACAGGTGCGAATACGCCGAGGGAGAGCAAGTCTGGGACACAGACAAATGGGACTGCGACGCCTGTGAATGGTGCGGAGAGGGAGAGGGAGAGGGATATGCAGATGGATGTTGATAGCGGGACACCAATTGGAATTGGAGGTGCAAGTGGAGCGCAGCCGCAAGTTTCTCAGACCACAAATGCCAGCAACAACACAGCTCTACCGACCGAGTATTCACGCTGGTTGAACCCGCCGCCCGACATGTTCGTGCCGTGGCCGAACGAAGAGACGATTCGAAGGGGCGCGCTGGCTAGTATACAGATCTTAGTTGATACGGGTGTTGACCCGGCTACGTTTGATCCCGCGAAGAGTGCGGAGTTGGAGGTTGAGCGGAAGAGGATCCAGGAGGAGGAGGATAGGGCGAGGGAAGAGGGCGAGGAGAGGAGAAGGCAGGTGGAGAGGAGGATGAGTAGTGTTGGGGGGTGGGGAAGTGAGAGTGCATGCGCAGGAGAAGGCGAAGGCGTTTCAGTTGGAGACTTTTGATGATGACGACGAGGATGATTGAGAGCTTAATCAGGGTTATTGATAATGTAAAATGAGACTATGTATGCAAACATATAAGATATTGAAGAACAATCCTTTTTGTATTCTACGCAAGAGCCATCGAGGAAAATGCTTAACTCTCCTCCAAGGAAAAGGCTTGCGCATAATTCATACCATACAAATGTCTACCATAAATTTACCCCCCAAGAACCACAAGCCAAGACAAGACAGAGAATTAAAATGCAGCCCAAGGTAAAAATCTCATTGTCTACCTACCATACACGCAAAAGCATGGCATCACACCAAGACGCCGTCCATAACGCTCGCCCCACAGAAAATGCCTCAAAGATAACTATATACTACTATACATTCCCTCCCATACCCCACCAATCCCATCCTGATTCCGATCCTCGACTCGGCCTTTCTCCTTTCCATTCTATTCCAGCATATCATTATAACTGGGATATGCGCGTTTCTAATCTAGTCGATTTTGATGGATCCGTAGATCTTCTGCACGAATGCCCAGCTAGCGAAGAAGCCAATGGAGCCTAGAAGGTGTAAATTAGTATGGTATTGAGGGGTGTATGTGTTTCAGGGGAGGAAATATGGGAAGGGATGACGTACCAGTGAGAATAAAGAACAAGAAAGAAATCAATGCGCTATATCCAATATACAGCACGCTCCCAGCTAGTCCACCGAGCTGTAATTTAGTGACCCAATAAATCAGCGCATTGGCAAAGACGTAGAATGCCGAGGCGCCGGCAGTCATGAATGCCCTCCAGTGCCAGTGATAATTCTCACTACAAAGCAAGAAATAGACCATGAGCACCGTGACAGCCGCACACGTTATTATCATGAGGCCATAGCAGAGAAACAGGAAGCCGAACATGTAGTAGACCTTGCTGAACCAGATGGAAGACATGATGAAGTAGAGCTCGACGAAGATGGCTCCAAAGGGTAAGATGCCTACGAGGAGCATCGACGGGATGGGACGCATGTATGTTGTGCTTGGGGGGATTTGACGCGGGATCTGGTTGGTGCGGACGGGGGCTTGGATGGCGGGTTGGCGGAAACCGACCCAAGAGCCTGCAAAGGAGAGGGGAACGGAGATAAGGAACCAGATGCATACGATGACGAGCATGGTTGTGAAGGGGACGGCGCCTGAGGATTCCTTGGCCCAGAGGAAGAGGTTCAGCAGGAAGAAGGTGCTGAAGACGATTCCGGGGACTAAGAGGGGAGTTAGGGCAATGTTGAGCTTCCAGGCTTCGCCGCCGAAGGCTTTGTAGACACGTGCTGAGGTGTAACCGCCGATGAAGCCAAGAACTGTATAGAGGAGCACCATAATAGTTCCTAGTGATCCACGGTTTGAGGGAGATAGGAATCCGAGAAGTGCAAAGGCAATGGTGAAGCCAGTCATGACGAAGAGCTGGGCACCATTGCCAAGGAACACACTCAGAATAAGGGGTGAGTTAGGGGTACGGAAAACATCCCCGTGGACCAGTTTCCAGCCAGAATCTTCTTGTACACCATCTTCAACCGCAGATGTTCCAGACAAGTCGTCTAGATTGATCGAGTCCAAGCGGTTATATCTCTGAATATCCTTTCTCAATGTCCGCAGAAGAATCGAGACTACCGTGATAGTCAAGAAGACAACAATGACAGCAGAATTGATGAGCGAGAACCAGTGAATCTTGGGGTCAAATACGTGCAAGTATTTATCCCACCTCGTAGCCCAAGCAGTTGGCGATTCTCTCCAGTATATGCCATACGTGAAAGAGGTAACTGTCTCCCCAGTTTCCGACAGCGTGAGAGGCGGGCTTCCCCATCCACAATGTCCTTGGGAATTAATAGCGCCTCCATCACCATCCGCCTTTGTCGATCTCGAATCCGGTTGAACAATGACTCCGACCACGCGATAATTCCCTTCCGTCACTTGATGGTAGTCGATAATAATGTCGTAGTGATTGTTCAGGTGCATCTCCTTGTCGTCATTCGATCCCAATGCAAATCCTTGGCTATAGAATTTTGTCTGCGTAACCTCATCCTCGATCAACTGTCCAGCCGGTAAACCATCAATAAGCCAATTCAACGCGAACCCCTGAGCTATCCTCCGGTTGACGAAATGCGCCGAGGGCTGGTCGAACTTCACATCGTCGCATAGCATTACGCACGTGTCGTTATGTAGCATCTTGAGATCGAAAGGCGAAGTCATTATCCGGTCGCCAAATAATATGCTTCCCAAGCTCTCAGAGACATATTTCGGTTCTGGCTCCGGTCTGCAGAAGTGAAAGGCGGGATGGTAGTAATCGAAGGATACAACAGATCGCAGAGTTCCTTCTGTCCCCGACCCGACTGGCGTGAGGCGATTTACGTTCAGTGGCACTTTGTCTCCTTCTTTGTATGAGGTTGGTGCAACACCTGGGAGGTAGAAGGCGGTTGATAGTTCTGGGGCCGCGAGGAGTGTCGCTAGGAGCGCCGCGGAGGGCGAGAGGTCTCGTAAACGCATTGTGATTGAGGGTGGTAGATGTATCTGTGTTATGAAGGCAGAAATGAGTAAAAGTTTGGCGGGAGATAGAAATGTAGAAATGTGAAGTTTTGAAGGATTTGGATTATATTCCAGGGGTGCACTAGGTGTCCTAAAAGAGCTTACTCACTTGTTCGAATGACGGGGTTTTAGACCGGGCCTATCTGGACAGTCAGAGCCACGGAAAATGTGGGTAGTATTATTCAGTCATATGAGAGCAGATCGGACCAAGACGTGTGTGTAAAGGATCTCTGAAAGTGAGGATTGCGGTGTGCGTGTACTTGGTAGAATAAAGTAATTATAAGACGCGTGTTGTAGCTCTCGCCGGATCCAAATATCTGGCTCCTTTTTAAGGTTGCGGAGAATCGTTTCACCGACGACTGGTGCTGGTGGCTCTTCCTCTTCCCTTGTCGAAATTTATTTTCCTGCCAAGCCAAGCACTTGTATTTTCAAATAATACAAACAACCACAAAGAATGGCACCACAAACCTCTTTCCCGGCATTGCTGGAAAGTCTCACGCAGGCATTGTCATCAGCATCTGAATCAACAGAAAAGTTATCCGCGCCGATTCCCCCTAAAGATGGAATCTCCCTGCTCGATGTCAAGAACGAGCTTTTTCTCTCGTACCTACAAAACCTAGTCTTCCTTATTCTCCTCAAACTACGAAATCGCAAGAGCAGCAGCTCGGACGATGAGGAGGAAGCTGAAGCTTTAGACGAACATGTCGTCAACAAACTTGTCGAATTACAAGTCTACCTAGAGAAGGGAGTGCGGCCACTGGAAAACCGTCTGAAGTACCAAATCGACAAAGTGCTGCGCGCGGCTGAGGATTCGAAACGAATTGAAGATGCCTCAAAACCTAAGATGAATGGGAAGCTGTCTCGGGATGATGATAGTTCAGAAGAGGAGGGGTCTGAGGATGGCGATGCAGAACTAGACAACGGCGCTGCCCTTGACCAAATCGACGACCAGCAACACATGCCCAATCCAACTGCATTTACCCGGGTCGCAGTAGGCGCAGATGATAGAGAAAGTGCAAGAGATGGAGTGTACAAACCGCCTCGTATTCAAGCTACTGCTATGCCTACCACCACCGGACCACGAGAGAAGACGGACAAGAAAGCCAACAAATCAGCTACGCTCGAGGAATTCGTCAATACAGAGCTCTCCGCTGCTCCGTTCGCAGAGCCTAGTATAGGAACCACTACGATTGCTGGAGGCCGAAGAAGAAAGAGTGAGAAACAACTGAATGATGAGGCTGAGAGGAAGGAGTATGAGGAGAAGAATTACGTGCGATTGCCAAAGGAGAGTAAGAAGGAGAGGGCCAAGCATAAGGGTGGGAAGGATGCGGGGTATGGTGGGGAAGAGTGGAGGGGCCTTGGGGAGGGCATTGATCGTATCGAAAGGTTAACTAAGAGGAAGGATGGGGAGGGACGAAATGTGTTAGAGAAGAGTCGCAAGAGGTCTAATGAGGATGGGCCGAAGGGGAGCGGAGGTGGGGTGGAGGTTGGGCAGGGTTTTCAGAAGCGGTTGAAGGCTTTGGATGGTGGGAGGAGAGATAGGGGAAAGAAGTAGGCTGGTTGAAGTGATCGAAAGCCGTATTCAGAACATCATAGGAGAACGAGACAGAGTGGTGCCTTGATTCAGCCCGTGAAGAACAGGAGCTTCATTCAGAGTGTTTCGCAATACCTAGAATGTTTGAACATGATGAATTCTAGTATTACGAGCATTGCTCTCCGCTTAGCCATTCTATGCCTTCTTATGTCCAATAGTATGAAAACTGTTTCGTCCCCATCATAGCATCCCCAAATGCCTCCGCCTTCCCTTGACCCCCAGCACCCGCACACACAATCAATGGTAAAAAGTGCTCTTCCCCACCAATAGGATGTGCCTCTTTAGCACCAACCCACTCCCTCCAGCCCTCCAGCGCCTTGGCCCTCTCCCCCACATCCTCTGTTTTCACAGTCGCAGTAAGTCTGTCACTCCACTCCTTATTCCTCTTCTTGAACCCCGGATCATTCGTGCCCCCGGAAAACATGAGACGCAGGTTGTGGAAGGTAGGCATTCCTGAGCCGATGATGGCGACGCCCGAGTCGCGGAGGGGCGCTAGCGCTTGACCCATGGCATAGTGTTGGGCGGGAGAGTTGGTAGAGAGGACGGAGAGCTGGATTACTGGGATGTCGGCTTTAGGGTTGATGAGCAGCATGGGGACGAATACTCCGTGATCCCATCCTACTATCTATCAGCACTATTCCTCCTTCAAGTTTTGTCTAGGGGAAGGGTATATACCTCTCTCACCATCCATCTCAGGACTCATCCCCGCGTTCTCAAGCAGCTCATACACCTGCGCTGCCACCTCCGGACTGCCTGGCGCGTCGTACTTCAACTTATATGTCTCGGGCGGAAACCCGCCATAATCGTAATACAGCTTATGCTTCTTTCCATTGCTGATGGTCGGTCTGCGCTCGCTCCAGTGCGCGGTTACGAGTACAATGGCTCGTGGTGCGGAAGGGGTGTCGAGACCCAAGACGGAGGGGATTTTGGTGGTCATGGATTTGATGAGCTCATAGTGGTCGGGGTCGTTCATGAGGGGCATGGGGCCGCCGCCATGGCAGACTGAGATTACGGGGGCGCGAGCCATGGTGCTGTAGTGGGAGGGCGATGTTTGGTTGAGGGAACAGGTAGGTAGGTTGTGGAAAGTAGGCTGCTGGAATAGTCTCGCTGCTGAGAGGAGAAAGGCTGTGGTGGTGTTGCGGAACTGCATACAGATCAAGCACTGTAAGTTATATATATATAGCAAGATATGTGTAGCAAAGGGTAGGTAGCAGGTGGTTGTCAAACCTTGTCTTTATTCTAGACGTATGTACAATTAGGGAGGGAAATAGGAATAGATTGCGGTGCGGAACCGTGCCGGATAGGTCAGCTCGAGGTCATCTCGAGGTCAGCATTTCATAATAATGGACACCAGATGGTTGCGGCCGCTAGCTTAGATTACGGTATAATATGGGATGGGGATGGGACATTCGGCTCCCACCAGCCACCTCTAGCTACCGTAGGTTCCTAGATAGCTATCAATAACACCATCCTCAACTTTCCTAGTCAATCCTTTTACCTCTATAGATTCTCTCTTCCCTCTCCTCCCTCTCCTCCCTCTCCTCCAAGAAGAATCTCAACATAACCTGTGCAGCCCAAATAGCGTCGTCTTGCGCATCCACAGCTTTCAACGACTGCTCCATGAACGTCTCATTCCAAACTGCCTTTCCAAACACCTTTACAGTTTCTCCATTCACAAACCTATCAAACTCAGCATGTCCCTGATACGTCAACACCCTTCCCTTCTCCCAGACCCCCTGCAGAGAACAGTGTTGCGAGCTCCCAATGGAGTGGAAGCCCTCGGGCAGCCCAGACAAGTCGACGTGATCCGCGTGGACGAATTGCAAGCGCAATTGATCTGCATGAAGAGGATTCGATGTCACGGGGCCGAAGTTGGAGATGAATGCTGAGGAGAGAGTAGTGGGGTGCACACCTAGCTCCCAGCCTTTTGGGTCCCGGCAGACAACGTTCTTTTCGAGTGGTGAGAAGAGTATGTGGCAGAGAAGCTGGTGGCCAAAGCAGGAGCCAAAGATCTTGATCCTAGGGTGAGAGGTATAAATTTCTGGTCTTGTTATTAGTTGGTGTCTACAGCGGAGAAAAACATAAAGTACTTCTGCAGAAGTCTGTAAGGGAGGTGATCCAAGGTGCATCGTCGTATACTGAAGCTGCTGTATTGACGTTCAGCAAGGGTCTTGTTCTTGAATTGTTCCATAATCCATGTCTTGGCTTTGGGGGCATGGCAACATGAACCTACCTGATCCAGTGATAATCATGCCATTCAGAGTCAGGAGCTCTTCAAGTGAGGGAAACTGGCCAAGGACAGAATCAAATTTGCTGAACTCGAGTTTCAACTCAGAGAGTTCTGGGCTAGTACTGGCTGCATTTCGGAGTAAACCTGCGAAGATGTCACTGTAAAGTCCTCTCTCTGAGTACACATTTGGTACGGGCGTATCGCAATCTAGAATCGCGATACGTAGACTTCTCGGGGACATCAGATGCGAGGTTTGTCGAGTAAGAATGCGTCGATCTCATCCATGTTTTTTATAGTGCAAATGCGGAAAGAAATATATGGACTTATCACGACCTTTTCCCAAGCCTAAGACTCCCCACTTTCGAGGGTATCGGAGCGATAAGCAGATAGATGAAGCAGTAACCAGACAGACTACTGCCGCTGCCACATAACGCTTCCACTACTAGACTGGACTGTATCGACAAAAGGGGAAATCCTATGCGTGCACGTGATGACGTGTGATTGATTCTTTTTGGTCAGTCTATATTGCATTTCTTCCGTACTATCATTCTTACTAAAATGTTGTTGGGGTACTTCAAATTCCCACTATACAAGCAAGTGCATTCAATTTCCCATGCTTTCTTCGGGGATGGCTTCACCAACATGTAATGCAGCAGCAATTTCCTACTCCTACAAGTTTTCAGCCCTCGTGGCTTCCCATTTCGATTTCTCCAGCTTCTCTGACAAGGTCAACTTCGTCGTGGACGTCTCATATGCCCACCTCATAAGTTGCTGCCCCTGCTCGTAGTTGTTGGTCTTTCCGGCGAGCTGCTGATGTGTTTCAACATCTCGTTCTGCAAGTTGTTCGGAGAGTGTTGGAATTGGTGATTGAATACTTCACGAAGAATTATCAGCAGGTTCTCCAAAAGTTCGGCGATGTATTGCTTACACGTGGCCAAATTTATCTGTACGTTCCTTGCGCTCGGTCTGTGCCATTTGATGTTCGAATAATCTTCAGAGTTCTCTTTGGGTCAAGTCTTCTGGGGTCGAGTAAGCTATGAGCGTGTGGATTGCTTACATATCAACGGTAGTACTGTTTCAAGATTATTTATCCAGGAGATCGATGCGAGGGACGAAATATATAGCCATATTTGCGCAGATGTAAAAAATACTCAACTGCTACACCAGCAACAAGTGAGGCTGCCATGCAACATAAAAGCGCAGTTCTACTTCTACTGGCAATTTCATTGGCTTGTTTAGTTTGACTTTTTCATCATTTTGGCTTCATGTCCGGAAATATGGTAGTTTCTGGGGTACTCATGCAATATTGTGCATTGTTCGCGGCACAATATGTGAATAACTGCTTGGGTCGAACGTGCCGTTACACGAAAACCCGAAAACCCCCTTTCTGTCGTTTCGAAGTGTCACTCAGTCTAGTTAGCGTACGTCCTATGGTATGTTCAGCACGTACTGCACAAGTACCTAATAAAGTGACGCAGTACAAGACCCCTAGTCCATGCTTACATGCATATCTGACAGCCATATTACCCAACCGATTATGCCACAAGCTGCACCCAAACAACGTTTGTTTTCCCTTCGTGGACATCACATGACTATTTGCCCATGCGCGCAGCCGCCTTCTCACGCTTTCCATCCCTTCGCATTAGCTCAATTTGTGGGGGTTCTGCAGTCATCATGCAAGTATGCTACGATTCTTGGTTGTTCCAGAGCAGTGTCGGACAGTGAACAAGCAGTTTTCTCACCGATGGCATGTTATCCCATTACGTTTTTCAGGGCACGGTGCCACAGTGAGCTGGCATCTGTACCGTGTACACTTTCGCCGGATGAGACTGGACAGGATCACTCCGTTTACAGTACTAGTCGGCGTGGACAAAAAGACCTTTTGCCTCTCCCGTGTTCGTGCATTTGGCATCCTTTAGGAATGGGATTAATCACAATTTGTTTTCGTGTGGTGGTGCAAGGCCAGCCAATGGTGTAACTACAAGTGAGTGCATCTACCAGAAATCCTCGTGGCCAGTCAAAAATTCCACCCAGCTTTGGTAGGGCTCAAAATGGATAGCTGGTTACACGACTACATCCCTCGCTGACAAGCGCCAGTTCCACAAATCAGACCCTGAAATGAACCCCTTTTCTTGTAACCTCCGCTTTTCTTGCAGATACCACGTCTATCGCCATGGTATGGTATAGTTCGGTACCAGCTGAGTCTGCGCTTGGAGAGTGAACACTAGGGCTTAGGGGTGTACATGACAGACGGTTCCAGTCCCACACTGCCCTCCCAACACCAAGGTCCTCGTGTGTTCAGACCACCACTCTGTACACAGAAACACAAGGCAAGACAAGCTTGCACTATCCACAATGGCTTTCCATGTCATTCATTCATGTATCTGAAATCTCAAATCTCCTCCATATTAGCACTCAGATTATACCCTTAGCCCCATCTCCCGGCTCTCTCATCATACATTTCCAGACCACCGGGCCTTCTGGCGTCTGCGTAACCATATCCTCAATATCCACCCATCCATACTTCAGATAAAGCGGGTGCCCAAGCTCCGTAGCCTGTAGATAGACTCTAGCGTGCTCCTTGTCCGCATCAGCCAGGAAGCGCGTTAGGAGCATTTTACCCAAGCCGAGCCGCTGGTATGAGGGGTGTACACAGAGGACGTTTAGATCTGGGTTATACCAGTTAGTGATAGGGACAGTAGTTTGGGGTGGGCTACCTTAGGGGAAAGGGTGGAGGGGGAGAGGAGGGGATACAGTAGTCTTTCTCATAACTGGCGTGTTTCTCATGATACGCATCCATTTGCTCGAACCAGTGCACTAATGTCTGAATATCCGTGCCCTCGGGCGGCTCTCCTTCAAAGTCCCCTTTAGAATCTATAGGACCCGGGTACCGGACTTTGGCGAAAGCTACGATTTTACTAGATAAGAATTCATCAGAATCCCGTCCCCTGAATAAACGTTCTGATTAAGGAGAAAAGGAAAGAAAATAGAAAAAGGAGCGGTTTTAGCTACCTGCTAGACACATCGGTACTTTTATAATACACCTCCCCCGCACGTGCAAAATCATGCGCGAGCCACGCACCCCAGTAGTCACCGCGGAGGGCAAAGGGCAGGAGGTTTCGTTGGATAGGGTCGTTTTTGTACGCGAGTGCCATGAGGTGGCCTAGCTCGTTCGCGTCTGAGACGGTTGCGGTTCCAAGGCTGAAGTTCGCCATGTTGAGGAGTATTACGGAAAAGCGAGTACTGGAGGTGGAAGTTGGGGCTGGTTGGAGGTGCGGGGTGAGCTACAGTACAGCTGTACCGTGGCC
>NW_022157275.1:0-72162 GCF_007821495.1 Lachnellula hyalina
ATCGTCAGATCCAGACACGACCTGCTTGCCGTCAGGTGAGAAGGCTATGGACGTGACCGAGGCGGTGTGGCCCTCGAGCGTCTGCAGCGCCGCGTTCCAGTGTGCTTGTACTCTTGATTTTAGCTGAATCCAATCTGGGATATAACCTTCAAACATCATTCGAACAACGCTATTCCCTGGCGCAAAGATAAGAGCAGAGCAGTACAATTGAAGGGGTGCCTGTTCAATAACAGATCGATTATATAAGGCAAATCGCTTAGCATCATGGATTAATGCGTATAAATTGGGGCTTTCATTAACCTAAGGACAACTTAGTTAGACTCCTATATGCAATAGACAGATAGCTGACCGAAATATTAGCCTCTAAGGACAATATTACTTGAACCCCTTCTGAGGTCTTGCCCATCCACCCAAGCGCCTCGAGCCAGTGCAGTAGATGAGCTTGCAGAAATCGGTGAGCTTCCTCGCCGTCGTGAGCCTGAGAACCACTCCATTGCAGATGCTGAACCCAATAAAGGCATGCGTATTGAACTTCAGGCGGAAGGTAATTCTGTAGACGACTGCTCTTAACTTGGCTGGCTTGACTACTAGGAGCGTGCACTTTGCAAATATCCTTCTTGAGTGTCCGGGACATCAGCTGTATACAGCTAGTAGCTAATATCTGGTGTGCCTTATTTTCATCTACCCAGAAATCCCCACAACGATCTTTATTGAGGAGGAAGTCGCGAAATGAAGGGTGGTGCAGGCGGAGCGGCCGAGTCGGATCCTTTGGAATGTCAAGGATCGCATAAAGGTCCTCGAATGTCCGATTAATATCTTCCTTTGGAAGGTGTAATAGTTTGCTTAATGAAGAGGCGGAAAGAGGCGAGAGTAGTACTACTACACTTCCAAGTGTATGCTCTAACATATCGCATACCTCTTCTTTCTCTTCGTCCGAATACCTCGAGGAGATCGAGTGATTGAGAACAGTAAGGTAGATCTCATCGAGGTGCTTGTCTGGTGCGGTAGTAGACCTGCTACTGCCCTTAAGAATTGTATCTAGTCTCTTGCGTGCAAATCCCTTCCCTTCGCAGATAAACCGACATGCAGTTGCCGCCCAAATAAAGAGGCCACAAGCATGTAGAACTAGCTGTTTAAGGACCACTTCGCCGGGCCAGTCTGCGCCAAGAGCCCACTCTTGCCTGACTATCCCTAGACTGTATTCCAGGAATAGAGAGATATCATGGTTGATAATTGTAGATAGTACGTTGTGAAGTATAAAGTCCTGATGTTGAAAGTCAGGGATTTGGTAAAAGCCGTGGCGTATCGGGATTTCAGGTCTGCTTGTCAACAAGACTCGAAGTCTGGTAGTTCTCAGTGTTCGGGCTTCAGCTAAGAGGTGTAAAACCATCCGAATGTGCTCATCTTTATCGCACTCATCTAGGGCGTCGATTACCAACACGTAAGAGGACGAAGACGAGCCGCCGCCGAGCTTTGATAATGGGAGGAGGACAAGCTGGCTCCACTGGTCACGGAAAGACTGGCTTGCGATATCTTTGCGGTGGGAAATAGCATCACAAACATTGTGTCGAAGAGATGGTATGTTGTTTGCGAGCTGCACGGCAATACTTGTAAAGAATTTACCGGCATGGCTCACATCTCCGCCACCTCTTGAGAAAAAGAAGCTGGCCCCAAGGCGCTCTTCCTTGCAGTATCTCTGAGCAATGGTACGTGCGATTGTCGATTTGCCCGTGCCGGCTAAGCCATTGAGCCAGAATATGCACCGACCATCTTCTCCATCGGCCCAGTCGCAAATCTCTTGTAGCAAGTCAACTCGGGTATCCGGAAGGCAAGTGGAATCTTGTTGGCGGTCGAATGAATTGAACGCCGCCCCTGCAGCAGATGGAAGACGGTCGAGCTCTGTATTAAGGGATTAGCAATCCTCTTAATTGCATAATGTATAACACAAATGTTTAGGACTCGCCCTTTAAAGATATATCTCCTTCCTCCAAGAGCCGTTGAAACGCTTTGTCCTTTATAGGCTTGTTGATCTTCTTCCGAAGCCGCTCCATCGCCCTCTCTCCTCCCTCACCATAGAGGAGAGGGATTTGGATATCGAAAATTCCAAATAGCGAGTATGCCTTGTCTTCTTCGCGTGTAGTCTTGCGGTCTTTTGCCCATGATAATCGGACTTCGATGTCGAATTGTAATAGAGGTTCTCCCCGAAGCGCGGGAACTGCAATCCTTGTTATCTCGTGGATTAGTCGCTCTAAACTCCTCTTATCACCTAAGAGCTCCCGATCCTTAGAGAAAAACTCAACTGATGTCGGAGCAACAAGCTCTTGAAGGGTCCAACCTCGAGTAAACCATTTACTTGACCGAAATGCTAGTTCCCAAGTATACTCGGTGAATAAGTTATTTGCCTTCCGTTTCTTTGTCGACACATCTAAGAGATAGACATAGCATTTGACAGCATTCTGGTACCAGCGAAACATCGAGTTGATAGCCTCCTGAAGCTCGACAGCATTGGATTTGTCAATACAGCAGGTGTCTACCCAAAAGTATTGCCAGCCATCACGTCTAGCCTGTTCTCCGCAGAATCGGATCTTGTCAAAACCCGTCTTGCTCCTTCCAGTCCTTTCTATCATGTCCTTAAAAGTTACCTCTTCCAATCCCCATGTATGTGAGAGTATAGCATATGGGGGAACATCGGCGAAGAACTCCTTCAGGGAGAACCGTTCATCGCCAAGGTATTCTAGTAGGCGCATCCTTCAACTAGGATCGAAGGACCGTAAGGAAAGAGGGTTACCACTGAATTTTGTGTCGCCAATTCAGTATATGTGCTAAGTCGTTGGTTGAGTTGGCAGAGGTCGTTGCCTTGGTACTAGCGCTTATATGCATAGAACGGCGATGGTGTCCTTATGCATATATTACCGCGAGCGTGCAAAATCAGCCAATCGCGAGACAGACGCTGCAAGAGCTCATAACAGGTTATCTACGCCACGTAAATGCGCTCTTAAGCTATAACTTGTTATCGCTGAGAGGTACTATTCTGTATCGTGATAAGTGTTCCGTCCTTCATTTGTCTGGGGTGCACGTGGGAACGTCTAGAAGAACGCCAAACTAGACTATGTATCACGTGATATATAAGCATATTATGATTAATACTGCTCGCGTGGCTGTAAAGACAATCAATTGGGTAAATCCTTCCTCGCTTATTAAGATGCGGCATTTTGTATACTTCCCACCTTCGTCCGGATAAATCCGGCAGGCATGTTTCCTTATGCTCTGTGTCTTTAAACGTTAAAGCTATATTGATGCTTAGTAAAGGCTTTATGCTACAGCCCCGGATTCCGGTTCCAGGTTAATAGTCATGACAGAACAGGGGTAACCGCTAAAGTAGGTTTGGATACTCTCAACAGGTTGATGGATAGTACATCCAAACTGAAGTAATTTTCTGACTGCAAGTCGAGCCCTTATAGAGAAATAGCTAGAGAATAATAGCAAACCGATTACAACTTTATATATTTAAGTGGTGGAGTTTAAGACCCCCAAACTATAAAGTCTTTTCGGCACACCGGTTTTTTCGTTACGCAGGGATGGACGTTACTCGGATTACCTTCATAGAAACCACCATTTGTTGCATTTATGTACTCATAGCACGTCTTGCAATTCCTCTGTACATACATGCATGTACAGTACCGTAATTTTCCGGCTACCTGCACTCAAATTTCATATAACGCAATCCTTTCAGAACAGAACCCTTCGTAGACGACACTGATTGAGAATATTTGCTTCACTGAAATATTAGCAGCAAAAAGGACCGCTCGCACAGGTGATTGGCATTCAATGGACTGAGAGATACGGCTATTGCCCTTGCCACTTCCTACCCATACTCCTGGCTACAACTGATCTATCCCGATTCCTTCTGCAAGTTCCCAAGGTCTTCAGACATATTCCTTCCGTACAACTTCGAGGAAACTCTGGTGGAGGCTCGCAGCGGTTCTGACGTGCAAATCGATCGTCAAATTTGGGTATAGGGGCGAAAGACTAATCGAACCATCTAGTAGCTGGTTCCTGCCGAAGGTTCCCTCAGGATAGCAGTGTTGAATCCAGTACATGGGGTAAAGCGAATGATTAGAGGCCTTGGGGTTGAAACAACCGTAACCTGTTCTCAAACTGTAAATATGTAAGAAGTCCTTGTTACCTCATTGAACGTGGACATTCGAATGTACCAACACCAGTGGGCCATTTTTGGTAAGCAGAACTGGCGATGCATGATGAAACATTTCGGAACCGCACATTTTGATACTACGCGGTTGTCACATATCGGTACAGTAGACTCGCGTCCCAGCGTGGAACCTCCAGGCTCAGTGTAGCGTTCAGCGGCTTCCGGAAAATTGCCCACCTCCTGAGATATACAAATAACATGGCAAGAGGCAACTAACAGCGAGGTAGGTAAGGAACCCATGTATTCTAGTACTATGGCTAAAATTCAAAGAACGTCAGAGTTTAGTGGGTGAGTGCACCTTTCGGGCTACTGCACTGCACTGTACGAAGTGTGGAGGGCCTGAGGCATCTGTATGCTTAGTCAGTAGTGAGGGAGACTAGAGTGGGGTCTTATCCAGGATCACACACTCTCTCCTTCTTCCTTCTTTAGCCTTACTTCAATTCAAGTCACACTTCACACCCTGAACGCTCAGCATTCCACACGAAGGGTGTAGCCCCTAATCCCGACGCTAGGTATAGATAGTATTGTAGAGTAGCGCTATTTCGTAATCATACCTCAAAATCTTGCTGGTACAGTAAACTTTCAGCGTGCTTCACGAAGAACTCTCATACGAGCGACATGGGCCAGCACGATCTTCCACTTGATGCTCCTCCAATCTCAAATGACCTGCAGAACCGACGTCCGCCTGGACGGAAATCATGCATTGCAGTGAAGGAGTGAAGCACTAGGGGCACAGGGGGAATAGAAGCCGGAAAAAGAAATACAGCACATACCAACAACGCAGAACAGACAGGCACCAAGATAAGACGGCGAAGTACGCATCCTTGGTTGAAAACGAAACGAAAAAGCAAAAGCAAAAGCTTGGCACGACGATGCAAGCTGTGGATAGAGAGTCATCCTGCTTCGGCCTCAACAAGAGCTGATCAAACGCCGCCATTTGATTAGGTTGCGCGTCGATATTTATAGCGATACCTTCAAAAGCGGGAGGACGGCAAGCTGCTACTGTACCCAAGTACAGGGCACTTCCACTTGAACTTTCCTTGTCTGTACATGTACATTACCGGTATACAAACACAGCTGTCAAAAGCCAATGATTCTCACAAGCCTGGAGACTCGAGAGCTTCCGTTGCCGAGATGAAGGGGGCAAGAGAAATCGGCAGCCTCCCTACAGTACACCCCAACGGTCACCTGTTTTCGTGTTTGCTTCTTTTTGGCTTCTCCGCACTTTACGTTTCACTTTCAGAATTCACAAGTTTACGCATCTGCACCATTTGATAGACTGTGACGTTTTGACAGTCGAACACTTGATTTGAGTATAACTGTAGAAAATATCCGCCGAATATCCACACCCATCAAATCCCACGCGTCAAGATTGCGAGTTGCCCAATTCTTCTTCTTCTTCTTGAAGATCAAGACATTTCTACACCAAAGTCTGCTTTGAACACTCTGCCCATCATGGGTGATTCTGTCAATAATATCTCCAAGTACTGCACTCCAAGTCCTTTCGTACCTGCTTCATCAACTAACAGATATCTCAAGTGCGATATCCTCCAGACCAATAAAGTTCACTATCGGTCGAGAGCCTGACTCAAAGAGCTTTTTCATCCATCGGAGACTCTTGCAGGCCCATAGCACTACACCCGAAATCTTTGACAAAAACCCTGCCATATCTGCAGAGTTCTTAGCCAAGACGAAAATGACGAGAGATGATAGGGGCAATCTGAGTCTTGAAGATGATGACCCGAAACCCTTTGCTATGCTTATCCATGTTCTGTACAAGAGTCTTCTCACGTTCGATAGGAATACAATCCAGCACATTCCCTCACTGTACTTGATGTGCGAGAGGTTGGGCTTCGAGTCGACGATGAACATGATCATGGACGGGCTGCAAGAGTACGATCGCGGAGACCCAGACCATTACTTCGCCGTCCCAGACATTATGTACATTCACGACAACGCCAAGCCACGCTCGAAGCTTTGGAAGTATATTCTGTGCAGCATTGCCTGCCGCACGTCCTGGGGTTGTATTTCCACCGACTGGGCCCTGGCACTCAAGAAGTTCCTGGAGGACTGTCCAAGACTGGGCGCCGAGCTCTTTCTGACGCATGCTGGTTATGGGAAGAGAATCACCAAGTTCAATGCAGACTACCGGAAGCCTGCTGTGGAGAATGGATTTGGTCACTGTGAATTTCACGTACACCCAACAGGGGTCTCATGTCGTACTCAAAGTGGGAGGCTGTCGCGACGCGAGCAGCGCACACTTGATGAGTTTATGAACGCTATTAAGTATGAAGAGAATGAGAATGCCGATGAGGCTGAAGATGAGGAAGAAGAGGAAGAGGAAAAGGCCCATTAGTTTTGCTCGGCACATTTTCTTTCCTGTTTACCAATGTAGTTCAACGGTTTCTTTGGGTATCCCCGGCCGCGTTGTATTGCGATGTCCATCTTATCCCCACTATCTCCGTCTTTCTACCACCGGGCGTAGAATTTAGTTCCATGTTCTCATTTCTATGATACATCAATTGGTTTTCTTTCCTCGGCATCTCTTCTTTTTGGTTGACTTTGCGGCTCCCAACATCATGGAACCTTCCTCACAAACCATCATTCTCATCACTGGTACATTCACCCTACACTCGTCCCTTCACACTTCTAACTCGCTATATATAGGAGCAAACCAAGGCGTTGGTTTTGAGACAGCAAAGAACCTCGTTTTGCACTCATCCAAATATCATGTCATCCTCGCTAGCCGCGACTCGTCCAAAGGAGCCGACGCCGTATCCACACTGAAGAACCTTCCCAACATCAAAGGCACCGTAGAAGCCATCCAGCTCGATGTTACGGATGATGTCTCTGTCGATGCTGCTGCCTCAAAAGTCTCCTCCACCCACGGCCGCCTCGATGTTCTTGTTAACAACGCCGGCATTTTGAGCAAGAACCCGGTTGCACGCGAGAATCTCCGGGAAGTGCTAGCCGTCAACTGCGTAGGCGTCATGAGTGTCACAGAAGCTTTCCTCCCCCTTCTCCGCAAATCCCCAGCTCCACGTCTCGTCTTCGTCTCCTCGAGCATCGGCTCCATCACTCACGCCTCAAACCCGGAATCACCCTACTACCGCGCAACAGGCGAGCAATACCGCATGAGCAAAGCAGCGCTGAACATGCTGATGAACCAGTACCATGTGAAGCTTGCGAAGGACGGTTTCAAGGTCTTCGGTGCGGATCCTGGCTTGGTGGTCACGAATCTCATGGATAAGGAGAATCAGCGGGCGAGAGGCGGGGTTGAGGAGATGTGGGAGGAGAGCGTATTGCGACTATTGTGAGAGGTGATCGGGATGACGACGTGGGGAAGGTTTGTGGTGTGTATGGGGTTTGTCCTTGGTGATTGATAGTGTAGTTGATTTCCAATGCTTGAGATTCGAGAATTGCTTTTTTCGGTTCGCCACGGCCGTTTTCAATCTTTGATGCCCCTGCAATTAATCCGCCAAAGAAGCTATTTTGTAATTTGATGTGCTGAGTTTCAAGTCTTTGGGAAGATACATGCTGCAGACTGCAGCAACACTGATGAGGACTCGGCAACAAACTGTCCTGACTGGCAAGGACAAGGACAAGGACAAGGCATTATGCAACTGGAAAATGCAAGCAATATATTTGCTTCATATGCCAAAGCGCAATTGCCCGTTGAACCCATCTCTTTCTGACAGGTCTTCTTTTTCGGGGTGATGAGGCAGCGAATGAATGGATGGGAAGTCACGCATCGACGCGTCCCCCCTGGACGATAGCGTGTTTGTCGCGACTCCCAATATGCAACTGCAACTGCAGCTTCAAGTGCTTCAATTTCAGCTTCTTTTGAAGCCAGTAACAACGTTTCCCACTTTGAATCGTGGACTCTTTCTACGCATATTTCAATTGTTTGATTGTCTTTCTTCATTTGAGATCTCCACCCATTGTTCTATTCTCCTATGTGGAAGTCACTCATCTCAAAGCGACTCGACCAGCACCATCAAGCTTCGTTCCTTCCTTCCTAAAATTTTACTTCACATCTTGGAAAGTCATCTTTCCATACCCATACCCATATCTACCCCCAGATTACTCCGCTCCTCCACACATCAATTCAACTTCAACCATTTCCACGGCTATATGTTGTCTCCCACAACCGCGTCGCGCACGAAGCAAAGCAGCACCCTTTGCAGACGACATCCGATCACAATTTTCAAACTATACGCCAGTTTCATCACTTGAATTGTCCTCTGTCGCACACGTCTCTGGTCTCTGGCCCAATCTTCCACTTTTTCATCCACGCGTTCTCTTCACGTCTTCAGACCTCCGAGACGTTGCATCACCATCACGATGGCTCCCAAAGCACCCATCCGCAAAGAGTAAGTCACCTCACTTCCATCCTGATCCCGCATATTTCGGTCTCTGTGACTGACTCATAGTAGAGCACAGGAAATCACTCTTGTAATTGGACCAGAGCGCAAGCTATTTCACATCAATCGACAACTACTACTCTTTCGGAGCGATTTTTTCACTACTCTGTATAAGAACCCGATGAACACAAGGCCCTTTGTCGACGCCAAGGGAAAGCCAAAACTACATAAGCAGATGGTCAAGTATTTGCGTAAAGGTTTTGTGCCGCTCGCCCCGCAAGGACTTAAAAGGAAGGACCGCGAAGCACGACGCTTCAGCTCTATGATGCGGCGCCTCTATTCCATGGCCAGGGGGTATATGATGCGCGATTTCCAAAACCGAATTATGGACGAGCTTCGTTTGCACCACTGGAGATGTGGGGGCTCCCGATACAGTGCGCACCTGGAACAGGTCCAAATGAGGACTACTATGGGGAATCCGCTGCGTAACTATTACGTCGTTGGTGCTGCGTGCTACCTGGCGACGGTGGCAGATTCGCGAAGTCGTCGAACAAGAATGCGGCAAGCTACCATCATGAACTTGCAAGCCAAGTCCAGCCAGTTCCGTAATGATCTGGCCCTTGTACGCAAAATTCACAAAGACAAGCTCATAGACAAGCTAGACCAGCGAGATCCTGCTACCTTTCACCCGTGTGAATTCCACGAGCATAAGAGAGGTGAAAATTGTCATCTCATTCAGACCTTTACTCGCGCTGAGTTGGAGGAAGATATTGAGGAGAGCGTAGATAGCGAAGGGGAAAGTGTCGTGTATGACGTTCCGCTTCCTATGCAGGAGCGAAAAGTCATTGATCTTACTGGCACTTCTGAGCGAGAGTCAAGCTTTGAGGCCGACGCCGATGGGGAAACTGATGGGGAGAGAGGCTGTGAGGATATGGACTTGGACACTCCTGAGATGACCTTTTCTCTTCCATCATCAGAGGCACACCAGTCAGAGGCTAGCCCTCGTTCAGAACTTGCGATATCACCCAAGACGCCCCATCGGTACATTGGGGAAGTATTCCGGGCCAGAGCCCCTAGCGCTGAATCTGTGATTCGTCGAGAAATGGGTTATAATATTGGTGAACGAGTCTTCGCTTGGGTAGACGATGTTAGGCAGCAAGACACCGGGCATAACTCTGATAACACACTCGTGAAGAATTCAGGTGCCAGCATATACCAATCACCGCCTTCCATCCACCCAAGAGCCAGAGAGAAGCCGTCAGAAGGCGCTTCCTCTGCCAGACTTCAAGAGACTAAGCTACGTCGGGCGTCCTTCACGTATGATAAGTTCAAATCAGTAATGGCTTCTTCCCCTGCGCCTCCGTCTTCTATCCGCCACCAGTCTCAACCCAGCCCTCACATCCACAGAGCAGGCAATTTGCATCAGAAACCAGTCCAGATTCACCAACCAACGCCAGGGAGCTCTTCCCAAATGGCCATCAAGATCGAGGATGGTGATGATGAACTCGATTCTCATCGTTATTGCTTAGAAGCTGTCCACCCTGACAGACTCCAATATCTTCTTCGTGTAAATCGATGCGCTGAAGCATAGAAAGACAAATAAGGAGGGGCTGCTTGTAATGGATGCGGTGGATTATTTCGGATGTAGATATCTCCATCAGCTTCCCTCATGAATACTCACGTCGGAGCAACAAGGTGTAATGTTTGCTTCATGGCCGTGGGATACTATTGGAGTTTACAAAAGCTGGTCTCCAGTTAACCATTTCATCTTGCAACAGATTTATTTCGGCTTACACTCTGTGGGTCGATGGATTCGTGTGGAATTATTCGAACATCATACCTGTACCCATAGCAGATAGCTTTCAGCTCCCATTTTGTAACGAAAATATTTGCCAATCATAATCTGAAAAGTTCCCAGTATGAGGTAATTCGTTTCTGTACCGTGCACCGTCCCGTGAGGAGTAATCTAGCTACCCGTGAGCAAGGACTGTTTATCTGAAGTCGGCGCTGTTGAAGATTGGCGCTTCGGAATGCATGAGGGGACCCGAGCAATAAAAGACCGAAGATACTTCGGAAGGCATTAGATCAAGTTCCGAAGCAGCGTTCTTTTGTTCCCAACCGCGGGGTTTCTCATCTAGGGGAGCACTAGATCCTGTGTAGCTAGGTACCTAGATAGGTAGGTAGGTACGGTAAGTTGGTAACTGTCAGCCAAAAATTTCGATTTTCGAGGAGGTCGGTCTCGGCTTATAGGGCTACGCTACGTTCGGTCCCTGAAGGTTAAATGCGGGCGGGCATTTCCCGCCTGTGGTGTGGGTGCGGGTGCGGGGCAGACAGACCGTTTCCTTGCGCAACGAACTTTTAATCCAACAACCAACAACGCTTTGGAGCATCCCCAAAATCTCCCTGTGGCCATCGTTCATTCGCAAATGATCACCCATATCCCGAGCTGACTTGCTCCAGAGTACGTCGCACGGAGACAATATTCTCGACGCCTGAATCTCCAGCAACTGCACTTAACAATTCCACCATTCGAGAGAAAGGACTGCGCAACTCAGCACTCACCAACTAAGCGTCCAATATCAAGCAAAGCCAGTCAGTCCGCTTATTCACATGTGTATGTTTGATTCCGGGCGTCTTTCCCGGCGTCTTGAAATGCTGCTCAGAGAACCCGAGGCTAACCTGCACTAGTTTGAGTTATCGAAAGAAGGACTGCCCTCTTGGCGATCGAAATATCGAGTCTTTAAGCGTGAACTCGATAGAACAAAGTCTCAGGTTCACCGGCATTCAACTCAATGGACAAAGCAGAGTCACAATCAGTTCCAGCCAACCGCGATCAAAATTTCATCGCGAAGCGTAAGGCCCATGAAGAACCGGACACACCCTCTGCCACCAAAAGAATCAAAAGCTCTCATGAGGGGCCTAAAGAAGCAAATATTGAGCCTCCAGCTACACCCTGGATGGTTCCTTTCCCAGAGAAGGTATGCTAGGACCTCGAAATGTTACGAACTATTCTAACTTACTTAAAGCCTGCAGTCTTAGAGGAAAGAAATGGCGAGATTGAATTTAAAGTCGTCAATAATGATAGCTCTAGAGAGAGTTGGATTATTCTTACGGGTCTCAAATGCTTATTTCAAAAGCAACTTCCGAAAATGCCGAAGGATTACATCGCACGCCTCGTTTATGATCGCACTCATTTATCCATTGCCATCGTTAAAAGGCTCTAGAGGTTATTGGCGGAATATCGTTTCGAGAATTCCGAGACCGCAAATTTGCTGAAATCGTTTTTTGTGCAGTCTCGTCGGATCAGCAAGTGAAAGGATACGGAGCACATCTTATGGCCCATCTAAAAGACTACGTCAAAGCTACTTCCCCAGTAATGCATTTTTTAACTTACGCTGATAATTATGCTACTGGGTACTTCCAAAAACAAGGCTTTACTAAAGAGATCACCCTCGAAAAGTCTCTCTGGATGGGGTATATCAAGGATTACGAAGGAGGGACAATTATGCAATGCTCTATGCTTCCCCGAATACGTTATCTTGAAGCTGGTCGTCTGCTTCTTAAGCAGAAGGAAACTGTACTGGCCAAAATTCGTGCCGTAAGCCAAAGCCACATTATCCATCAACCGCCTAAGCCATGGGCTAATGGCTTTGTTACTCCAATCGATCCACTCTCTATCCCTGCCATTCGGGCAATTGGCTGGTCTCCAGATATGGACAAATTAGCACGGGAACCCCGCCACGGACCTCATTTCAATCAACTTCGACGTTTTCTAGGTGAACTTCAAAACCACAAACAAGCATGGCCCTTCCTTAATCCGGTCAATAAAGACGAAGTTCCTGATTACTATAATGTTATTACATCACCAATGGATTTGTCAATAGCTGAGGAGAGATTGCACCAGGATAAATACCCTACGCCAAAATCTCTCGTCGACGATCTCAAATTAATTTTCAGCAACTGCCGGAAGTATAATGACGAAACAACAGTATACACCAAGTGTGCGGTCAGACTGGAGAAGTACATGTGGAGTCTTATTAAGGATGTTCCAGAGTGGTATGATTTACTTGACAAATGATTTAGTATTTGCTTCCTATGCTTTGGAGTTTGGTTTATTGCTAATTGAATTGGGGGCTTGGACTTGGTATGGTTGGAGTTGCTTATAACAGCGTGGGTCGATAACCCTAGTAAGCTTGATATATAGACCTGGGATTTCGTGTCTGTGTCTAATCTTGTTCTTCTTGTTAAGATAATATACTTATACCGAAGCCCAAATTTGAGCCTGTAGAAACAGAGGATATTGGCTAATCACGTGAATAAATGACGGACAATGTTGGTATCACAGGTGTTGATACGTGATCACTTCTCTACTACGTAGTATAGACTTGATTCTTGGTATTCTGGTTGATGATGCTTAGCATTTAGTTCAAATTCAAATCTATTACACACCCCTCACTCTAGTATATCCTGAATAATGTACAACTCATTCCCCAACGTCTACCGCAAACCGGGGATTTACAATCCAAGCATACAAGCCCGAGTCCCGGCAACAGCCTAGAACTTCCCCCTCACCAGGTTAAGAATCATTTGTTTGCCCGTAACCCAAGTCGTCCTCCACAGCGTCTGCACATCAAGTGTACTGCTGAGACGTCCGCGAACCCGAAGAACAGCATGGGAGGAATCCAACCCCTGGCATACTCCAACGCAAAGCACGCCTCGTCCATTTTGTACTGCTTGACGGTGCCACGTTCAAGGTGGTGCACGCTCCCTTGCGGGTACACCTCTGGCTCAAATGATCCAGGTGTGTAGGCGAGCTGTGTGCCTTTCAAGATGTGGAAATAATCATCTGCTGTGTGACGTCCGCTGTGACCTTCGGTGCCAACGGCCGTACCTGTCCATATTGTTAGTTGCTTGGTCAGAAAGTATCAATACAGGTAAAAGATATACCAAAGATGATCAGGTACTCCGTGACACCTGGAAATAGTCAGTATGGTCATGTGATGGTCCTCAACATAAATTTTGAATCCACCCCGAGTTAGGAAAAGCTTACTGGCATGCAGAATGTACATAGCACCCATTGCTCCTCCAGCATTGTTGAAAATCCACTCCTGATCCAAATTTACGTAGCCTCCGGGGAGCTTCTCGCTCAACTCCCCGGCGATAAACGTCACGACGGCGGCTGTGTCGTTCCCATGGGTGCTGATGGCACGCAGAGAAAGGTCATGAAGCTCCGAGGTGGAAAAGATATAGAATCTTTCCAAGTGTGAGTTCAGAAAGTACACGACAGCTGATATCAAAGCGATGCTGATGCTGAGAATCGTGAGGGTGCCCGTTGATGTCCGCGGTGATTTTCGCGGTGATGTTCGCGGTGTTCGCGGGGATGTTTGGGTCGGGGAATTTTTCTTGCGAGAAGGCATTATGACTACAGCGCGAGAGAAAAAGAAAGACAGACCGAGCACAAATGAGTGACTTGATAGAAACAGCACGGGATGGGACAGAGTTGATGTTGGTGATGTTTTAATGAGGGTTGAAAAATCGCATGTTCTTGGCCGCTTCGGGTAGCTACCCGGAGTGAAATTATCTCTTCTTCGGTCTTAGCGTCTGGAAAAGGGGCCGCCGCTCCACAACCGAGGTTTCCTATCGTCGATGTTGACAACTTTTCTGCGCAAGCAGCAGTAATCCCATGAGGTTATTTACGATCCTCCGATCTAGTCTAATACTAGTACCTATGTATTTGCCGTTATTTTTGGAGGCTCGCCAGCTCCATTGCTTAATTCCTCGACGAGCTGTCAGGAACTCATGCCGCAAGGATGTGAAACGCCAATTTATACCCAAAAGCAATCATGACCGGGGAGAAAATAAAACATCACTTGATTGTTTCCAAAATAGAAAAGATTGTTGAGAGTGCCTCCACTTACTCTGTCCGTCCTACATCTCCAAGTTCACAATGCCTCGACGTGGTTCTCAAGACAGTCGCAAAAGGAGTGCAGACAATGCACCCGCGCAACGTGCTTCAAAACGCCGGCATTCTCATCGAGAGCGCGGCGAATCTTCCCACGCCATCGATATCAAGTTAGGAGATGAGGTAGAAGTCAATGCCCAGCACGCATCTCCAAATTACAGAGGTGATCCACTCAATCAGATTCTCAAAAAGCCAATACTCCACGCAAGCAATGTCAAACCCGATAAAACGAAAGCTCTTGGGATTGGATACCAGTTTCCAACTCAGAAGGTGATCAAAAAAATCGATGCCGACAGCCCCATTCCTCCACCACAACTTCATAAATGGAGTAGCGCCGATGAGATGTGCAAGTTCTTGACCATGCTAGTATTCTCGAATGGAAGTGACAGGGACGATTGGTTCTTGGACATGCAACCCATTGGCTTCTCTGATAAGAAGGTTCAGCGAACGTTCAAGAACTTCCCTGAAGTAGGATATTTCAAAGATTTTTCCGCGTGGATTCATCCAGAAGTACAGAAGCCTCTCCCACATACGCAAGTCATTGGACTGTTCTGCGACTGGACGAAAGCATGGGAAGAGAAGGATGGCCGGTGGGTCAAACATCCTTGGGCAATCTGGGTTTGCAGTTCTGCGTCCACTGAAGAATGGAATGAAAGACTTGATCATCTGGGCTCCGGATCATCCAGAGCTACTGCGCAAATTCAGTGAACTCGAAAAAACGGACGACGATCTTTTATTTCGGACCCGCCATCTCACACTAATGCAAGCGCATCTCGTCAAGCACATTGCCAACGTGGAGAGAATACGTCTCAGGAACGTATGGATTGGAGGAAAGGGCACGGATCAGAGCCAACCTCTGCAGTCAGCTGGGGAATTCATTCGAGGGCTCACAAGTCACGGCTGGAAGGCTCGTCTTCCTTGGTCTAATGGCTCCTTCCTTGCGGATGAATACCACAGGGTAAAATGGGATGAGGGGTCGAATTGTAGGAACCCTGCTGAGGATTCTTTGTTGGACAAGCTGGACGGATTCACAGAAGACTAGGATTCTATGCCTGAGCATGACTCTTAAGGAAAACTTGTTGTAGGAGACTTTGTATCATAGAGATGGATTCTAGTGTTTCCAAATGGCTAGATGTCATGGCATGGCGCGCGGATGCGGGTAAAACGCAAGCAAGTACGGCTACCACGCTTGGACAAGCGTTCCGGCCTGCGGAAGAGCCTCTGGGAGTGAGACGTTGGTACACTTTTGCTTTAATTATTTTACCAGTATCAAGTATATATCATTTATCATACTTTTGCAGTTGCAATATCTATTGCAGGCAGCACCCTACTTCTCAGGTCCTAAATATCGTAGGAGCAGCACTAATGCCAGGCTATTGATCGCACTCGCACTCGCTTAAGGGACTTGGTCCGTGCCCTTGAAGTTATTCCCAACCCAACTTCCACTCTCTACACTTCCAGCTTTCCTCTTCATAGTTGTCTTAGTCAATAAAATTCATATCTTGATACTCTACCGAATTTTAATAACTAGCCCAGCAATATGGTCTTTTGATCCTATATCTAAGCGCCTCGTAACAAACCTAGAGAAAAGCAGTTTTTTCTTGCCGGATTTCCTACTTCTATATCCGAATTTTATCTCCTTTGTAGGTCGTGAGTAGTAGCTTACGCAGCATACGGCCGTAATTCTGCAAATGTGATCCTGGCCGAAAGTATATATGGACCTTGATCTTCCTCTTCTCAATCCGAGCCCCTTCATTTATTACCTGGGGTATATCGCCACGCTAGGCTTCCTCCATCCTTCTTGGAATTGCACAATCGCATATTTAACCACTATTTACTTTCTATCTACTTTATTCCGCTTTTTACAATGTCCGATATCACGCCAACATCTAAAGTCCTTCAAATCTTCGGAGTAGCGAGTAGTGTTTTCCTCTCCGGTACGTCCTGGCCTGTAAATCCATCATGATTCTCCAAATCATCCACCCTATCTAACTCCATAACTCACAGGCTTTGCCTTCTCCGCTTCTCATCTCGGCATTCCCGCCCTACGTCTCGCTCCTGTGCCCCTTCGCGCTTCGCAGTTCCTAGTCATCTACAGCCAAGGAGCGCTGGTCTCCCCGCCACTCGCAGCTGCATCGTTGATAGCGTGGGGATTTGCATCCTACTGCACCCCCGGATCGTTGCTTGACGGTGGAAAGAAGGCACTATTCGCCGTCGCGGGAGTCGTGACGTTTGCGGTTCTGCCCTGGACTGTTCTTGTCATGATGCCGGCGAATAAGCGTCTGGGAGAGATAGCGAGGCAACAGGAGGGGGGAAATGAGGTGAAAGTGGATGGGGGTGAGGTGGAGGCGCTCGTGAGGAGCTGGGATGGGATGAATTATGTGAGAGCTTTGATGCCTATGGTAGGGGGTGTGCTGGGATTGTGGGGGCTGCTGAAGTGAGTAACGCTGCAACTAGGGTTGGCATCTTTACGGGGTAGCTTACTATATGGGGAAATGACACTATTGACTCGACAAGTATCCTGCCGAATTCTAATTTCTATCTAACTAGTTGAGAGAAATAATCTAGATCTCTCTAGATTTCAGGAGGTCGGGCATTTTCCCATGAAGGGCGTGGAGCGTGACTAGCCATGTGACCAATGGCTATTCAGGCATTATGTATTGAATGGGTAGAACTCTATCAGCCAAGTCTCTGTTGACCTGAAGATCGAGACCTACTAACGGCCATTACTATCTGCCGAGAAAGGGACAAAAGTTGGTCCGAACGGAGTCAAAGTTGAACCGAAAAGCTCACAATTCAATAGCACAGAATGAAACTCGGCTCATCTTAACTCCATAAATTCCGTTTATACTGTCGGACTTATGCTTCATAAACATTGTCTCCCCCTTGGCCCCTTGGGTTGGTATATATCAGGCCTCTTGGTTTATTCAACTTCTGATCCATTGCGTTCTCTTTACCCTCTCTCAAAAACAAAACATATAATACTAACGGCACTTACCACTCCCATGGCTTCTCCTCCTGTTAAGAACGTTGCTATTATCGGGGTACGTTATTGCCCTATAACCACCAAAGAAAAGAATAGACGAAACAAAGTAGTCGATACCACCTACTAACGCAATCATAGGCCGGCGGCCACGTTGGCAAGCAGTTCACCGAAGCAATACTTAAGACGAACAAGCACACTGTCACGGCACTAACGCGTGTTGGCAGCACTAGCAAGATACCCACCGGCGTCAAGTTGGTTCAGGTTGACTACGACAGCGAGGACAGCATAGTCACAGCCCTCAAAGGCCAGCAGTTCCTTGTTATCTCGCTCGGCGTGCGTGTACCCGAGGAAGTCCATGGCAAGGTTGTCAGAGCGGCCGCCAAGGCTGGCGTAGCCTATATCATGCCCAACGTCCACGGCTTTGACCCCAAAGGCGAGGGCGTGGCAAATCCCATCTTCGGGGCCGGCACAATGCGACGTATACAGGATGTTGAGGAAATCGGGGTGTCGTGGATCGTGCTGACGACGGGCTTCTGGTATGAGTGGGGTCTAGCATTAGGGGACAACTGGTACGGCATCGACATTCAGAAGAAGAAAGCCTGGTTCTGCGACGAGGGCCACAATCCCATAAACACCAGTACCTGGTCACGCTGCGGCGAGGCTTTTGCTGCTCTGCTGAGCCTGCCCGAGAGCGGTGTCTCCCCCTCGCTAGCAGACTATAAGAACTACCCATGCTACGTCGACAGCTTCGGTGTTACGCAACGCAAAATCCTCGACTCGGTGCAGCGCGCCACCGGCACTACCGATGAAGACGTAAGGATAACTGGCTCTTTGATTTCACCCTACCCCCTTCTATTATGTTTCGTCTCATGTACTCCAACCACTCTTTACATACTTCCTAAAACTTGAACTTGCTCTTCTTCTGCTCTCAAATCACTCTTGAAGAGGAAATAACTAACTCCCCATGACCTAGTGGGAGATTACATGTGAGCCGGCCGAGAAGCGCTATAAAGACGGCTTGGCCGAGATGCAGACCAATCCGCAACGCGGCTTTCCTAAGGCTCTATACGCACATGGCTGGTCTAAGGACGGCGGCCGTGAGTACACGCAGAAGCTAGACAACGACAAGCTGGGCCTTAAACCTGAGGACTTAGACGCGGTCACGAAGCAGGTGGTCGAGAAGGTCCAGAATGGTTGGAACCCCTGGGTAGAGTGGTAAATCATCAAAAGGTAATTTGATTTGTAGGACATCCGTTGAAACTTTTCTCCACGCCGCAATATAGCACACAATCGGGGCAATCAAATGCACTTACAATAAGCGTCCCCAACCTTCGTACCCCCAAAAGAGCATAATTGTAAACAAATGAATCCGAATGTAGATAAGGGAAGTCGGCAAAATAGATCCGTAACTTCAGGGAAATGATTCGCTCTAAGGGTTGGGTACGTTGGGCCTTGGATGGACGTCCTTAGAGCAGGTCGGCACTAGCTTCACGGCCGGCGCCTTCCAGCATCGGGGTTCAGATGTCCTTGGCAGGCTTCGGCCGTCCAGCGTACAATGAACAACCAACTTAGAACTGGTACGGACAAGGGGAATCCGACTGTCTAATTAAAAATAGCTTTGCGATGGCCAGAAAGTGGTGTTGACTCAATGTGATTTTTGCTCAGTGCTCTGAATGGTGAGGGACCATACACTTTATTGTGACATGTTTGTGCGTTGATATTTCCTGCATCGAATGTTTCGGCATTCGGGGCTCGACAAGTGGCAAGAACTTGTGTCGAAATCCTAGTGCAATGCGGCTATTGAAGACAGCAACATGCAGTATTTCGTTACATAAAGGAACTTCTCGTAATTGTAGATCAAACACAGAAAGTTAGACTGAGAGTGTTCTTTGCTTTCATCCTCATCACAGCAATACCCATTTAAGAAGGTTTGACTCTATGCGGCGCGTATTGGTTTACATATCATCTTCTGACCCTGATCTAGAGACCATGTTTCTAGAGCAAGCATTTAGATAACAAGAATAGGGACACCAAACTTCCCAGCTGTAGTACTTCAATGTATGAGATTCGAGCCGAGCGAGGGACAGCACTGGGAAGAATGATGCCGATGCATTTTGAACGTATCATATTTCAACGCTTGTCAAAAGCGCTTAATGCATTACGACCTGCTTAGACTGTACTATTGCTCTTTACTGAGTCTGTCATGAAACTCGCGGACACGCACACCTGAGAGAGAAAAGCAGAGGAAGGGCCGCATCCAGCATCGAAGTACACATATAACGCAAAACGTAACAACACTGCTGGGAGCAATGTCAAAGACATGCTATGCGTCTTCATTATAGCATATCTTTATCCATTCGGACCTCGAGAATCTCAACATTGTAAGTCTCTTGTTATCGGCATACTTTGCCCGTGGGCAACCGGCATTGTAGCCACTCCAATTGAATTACATGCAAAGCAAATGGAGAGAGAAGGGCGTCCAATAGAGGAAAGATGAGTTAGGACTAAGATCTCTCAGGCCGGCCTACAGCACTTGCTGGAACCGCTGCTTATATAATTGCAATTGACGTGGGCTGAATAGGGGGGCAGCGGAGATGATGGATGAGGCTGGGGATACACATTAGGACTATAAGTAAACAGAAGAGGGATGAAAGAAGCAACAGGCCTATTCTGTTATGCGGGGTGCAAAATGGAGATATCCCACAAATGTATGTAGATGGATGGATGTATGAATTTACTGGGTAGTTTTGTATGGTAGTGTTGCGACCCACGCCACGCCACCAAAGCTTAAACCGGCCACCGTAAAAATCGCAGCAGCAGTGGCATTGAGATAACTGACTTGCACTCCAGCTGCATTACTGTAACATACCTACGACCACCCCCCAGCAGAATCCGCACAGCGCTATTCTTCACCATGTCGATGTTCAGATCCAAAAAGCTGGACCTGGGTGGCTTCGTCAATATCAAGGTCATCCGGGACCACACCAAGAGAAAGGTCTTCGCAGAGAATGAGCCAGAGAGGTATGAGACCCCTCCCCCCCCCCCCCCCCTCCTCTCCTCCACCTCGAAACCTTGCTAACCATATCATGTCCAATCGTCAGGCAAGCCCTCCGATACATCATCCGCAACCTGAGTCTTCCCCAGCGAACCCGCGCCCAAGCCCAGCTGCAATTGGCGCAGATGCACTGCTACACCCGACCAACGCAGATTCGCAACCGGTGTGTAGAGGGAGGAAAAGGACGTGGTGTGCTGAGGGACTTTAAGATGACGAGAGTATGTGCAGATGAGCCGGGTTGTGTTGTGTTGTAAAGTGTATATGGTGAACACCAGAGCTGATAGAGATCCCCTGCAGTACATGTTCCGAATGCACGCCCTGGCTGGAAATCTCCCCGGTGTGAAGAAGGCGAGTTGGTAGGAGTACGAAAGTAGGAGAACTATGCCAAGAGTGGTGGGAGCAGCTTTACGGAAGAAGGGATGGGATGGGTTGGGACGGCGCTTCACAGCAGAGACGCTTCTCTTTCTGGGAGCTGTGCAGGATGGTTCTGGGCGCAGTGCTATACTGTGTTGTATTATACTGTACTTTTGCCTAATGACACTGGAGATACTGGAGTTGAAGGTGAGCATCCGAAGCAAGCAGCCACAATACAACAATTTCCCTTGTACGCTGTTCAGAGGCACACCCCGAGTATGCCATGGCTGTCCATCACATTCATCTTCGTTCTTCCCGACCCTGTTCTTGGCATTCAAATTTGTTACTCTGCATATCATTGTCGTTGTCTTTTTTCTGCTTGTGCTTGCTTTTTCTGCTTCTTGGAGGCAGCTTCCCGAGACATTACAAACAATACCTCTATTTCTTTCACTGGCAGAAAACGAAGAACGACCTCAATGCTCAACTGTACCGTCTATATTCAATTCTCTCCCAGCTCTTGTCTTCTGCAACTCAACTCGCATTTGCCTAGGCACGGTAAGTGAATTAAAGAGAAGCTCAATTGAAAGCTACCTCTCTTCGTGCCTCTCACTTCTCCTAATACTTCCAGCTTGCAACCTCAACCTCAATCTCAATTTCAAACTCCGACTTGAGTCTTAGGCTCCAGCACATATCCAGCGACATACCTCCCTTCGTTTAAACTCCATAGCACCAACCTCACCTTCTCAACCCGTCACCATGTTTCGCCGTCTCGCATCTAGTCTTCCCAAAGACCCTGTCTACCCTGCCGACCTCACAGGGCTGGGGTAAGAACATCGATAATTCACTCACTCACTCTCAACAAAATGCTGACTCGATCTCAGATATTTCATCAACGCCAAGGATGAAATCCGAAGCACGGAAAACCCCAAAGCCTACTTCAAGTACTTTATAACCAAAAACCAACGACACAATGACGCGCAGCGAGAGGCCATGAATGGTGAGGCTTTCACTCTCTTCACCAAGCAGCATAGCTAACACCAAGACGCCAGGTGCCGTTCGCAAGATCGTATCCGACCGACTAGAGCACCTCGGCCTGCAAAAGATCCGCCTGCCACTAGGTGCAACAGAGAAAGAGCCCAACCTCCCAATCTTCATATCATCTAATCTGAAAAGCAAGAGGCGGGTAGTGATTCTCTTCTACGAGCACACCCAAGACATCGGCGTCTTCGCTCACCGCATCATCGGCGGCAAAGGCGGGCTCGATGCCGGATCTGCTGTAGATTTCGTCAAGTACATTCAATCACAGCACACATCCCCAGACAATGCCGACGCTCCTGGTATCATCCTCGCCAATATGGGGCAGTTGAGATGGTGGCGCCGTGGCAAGACAGCCGTCACCCAGACCTCGTGGTACGCGCTCCCCCAGAAGAGCTCGGTGGAAAACCCATACCGGTTTGACGATGAGAGGAATGTCATACCCGGCAACCATGATTCCGAGCAGCATGTCAACTACATGTTCAACCACGTGGTAGCAGAACTCGTCGACCCGGCCGCAAAGCTAGACATTCTAGGCGTGTCTGACGGCGCCGTCAAAGTCTCAACTTTCCTCGAGGATCCTGATAATTTCAAAATATGGGGTCCACGAGTCTCTGCCTTCGCCGCTGTAGCGACTTGGTACCATGCTTCTGAGATCAAGAACGTTGATTTCGCCAGCTGGTTCTTGGATGTGAGTTCTTCCTATCCTGCCAGTTCTCTATATGCGTTCATTGCTAATACTTCGCAGCGAGGCCGTGCATTCCTTATCTCTCCAGAACCCGCAGGTACATTTCTCAGCGGCCCCGAGGGTACCAAGCGCATCCAGGCGTGCGGGTGTCCTATTTTCAGCCTCGCAGAACCATATTACAGTGAGACGATGCTGCCCAAGGGCTACAAGACTATCCTGAACTGGTTTTACGACGTTGCTTCTGATCCCAATTATGCCAACCCAAAGTTCGAGAGAATTGACATTGGTGGGGAGAGTGATGATGAGCCTGGGTGGGATCCAAATGATGGGGTTGCATTTGATGTGGAGGCATCAGAGCATGGCGAAGGTGTGAAGGGTGCTGTGGAGACGGGGTTTGTGGAGCCGGAAGAGGATGGGCGAGCTAAGTTGCAATGAGTGGCGTGCAATGCAGAATTGTCACGGACTGGCGGCATTTACGAAGGATTACGAATAATTTTTAGACAGGGCTGAATAGCAAGTCTCTCAGTGCGTGGTCAACGGATTGACATTTAATATTTTACAATGCTTTAACCAGATGGGCGATGAAGTGTTTGTTGCTCGACTACCTTCCACAACCTAGCTTTGAGTGACCATCATCATCTCCTTGTGGTGGGATGTCAATTTGTCTTATATACAAAATACTCATATCAGATATTCATTCAAATTCATACATACATCGCCAACTCCATGCATTAGAAGCTCGAGGTTCAAACAGACAAGATCGAAGTCCACTTAGGTCCCGGTATCACTTCAAGAAGCTCCATCACCCTCCGCCTCCTCTCCTTGACAACATTCTCCTCGCTCTCCCACCTCCCAGCCATGTCCTTTTGCTCCTCTCCTCCAAAACCCAACCAACCCCCAACTTTCCCGCCCTGCGCTTTGGCCTCCCTCTCTTCGCTTGCAAGCCTTTCAACCATCGTCTCCCAATTGCCAATGGCCACTTCCAAGCATTGTTTGCATGTCTTTTTGGCCTCCTTGTCAGGTCTTTTGGTTCTCAGTTCCTCCTCTGCGATATCAACTGCTTCCCTTGTCCAGGCCAACCCATCCTCCTTGCTCGTTTTGCTGCTTTTCGAGGCGAATAGGATTTCCCCAATGTTCGTCATCACCCCTGCCTCTTCGCATAACTCTTGGGATGTTCGCTGTGGTGGTTCGGTGCCATCTGGTGGCGGTGGGGGGTAGGGGGGTACGACGAAGATGCCATGTATGAATGATGCAATGGTCTTCGCGATGCTAGTATCTCCGTCCGGTGCGGATTCGAGTTGGGGGTTGCTCGGAGGGTCTGGTAACGACCTGCGTGAGCGAAGGATGGAGATGAAGACTGGAAGGGCGAGTGCGAGGTTTGAGCACAACGCATGATGAACAGCAATCGCTGTTGCTACCGCAAGTACGTTGGCACTTGGTGGTCCCGCAGTGGGGTCAATAGTCCCAGTCGCTTTGTCAATCACAGGCTTCGTAGATGTTGAGCTCGAGGTCGCAATGTCCATGGCCCATTTATACATCTCTAATGCCGTATCGTGCGTTTCTTTGAAGTCCAGCCAGGCCCCATATGCCAACGCAGCGTCCACTCGCTGCTTCTCGGTGAACCCTTTCGTTGTAAGAATGCGCATGTAGAATGTCTCCGGAGACTCGTAAGCTTTCTCGCAGTCTTCTTCTCTCGATGGAATTGCTGCTCCAGGCGGGATCGGTTTCGGGTTCGGGTTCGAAGGGCCAGGCACAACAGACTTTGGGAACACGAGCATTCTCACCGGGTCTCTCACGCAGTCGTCTAGGTGCTCCGCGGCCCTCGCTGCTCCCATCAGAGCTCCATAATACCCGCGACGCCATTGCTCTGACTTGTTTGAAATGTCGAACCCCGTTCTGCCGACCCCCTCCACCAGTATTCCTCCCTCGCCCTGTTCCTGCAGCCCAGCACCTTCTCCATTGGGGTCTTCAAGCCTGGCAATGAGCAATTGGTAGACGGATCCAGTGTTGGCATAATCCACAAATGCCAGCTCCGGATTCTCTGGGTCTTCTGCATGCATCGCCATTTTCCACTGGTATCGAGTGACCCATCTCCATTCGGGGGGCGGGTGGTATTGGCGTTCAAATCGTTCTTGATATATCCCAAATGTTATGATGAGGCCCAGGGCCACAAATGTGTATATGTACGCCGTGTACTTCATGCCCTTCTTGACCTCGTCCTTGAACCATTGCTTCGTCTCCACGGTCATAAAGCGCGCAGTTGGTCGCTGGCTGGAATTGGACAGGTAGGGAAGATTGGGTCGAGCGAGGGTATTGCCCGTGAAGGGGCGGAGCGCGGGAGAATTGGGAGGCCGAAAAGGGCGGAGGAGTGGTATCCTGCGAATAGGAAGACGAGGCCGCATTGTGAGGTGGAAGAGAATGCGGAGGTGGAGTGAGGTGAGGGTGGGTGGTGTAGGAATTGATATTACTGTGGTGTTGAAGGGCCCATTTCAAGCTGTATTGTTACTAGCGTCAAAGCGGGAAAACGATCAGACTTCACTCCCTTACTCGGTAAATACCAACTCCTGCGGCTTGGGTGATCCAAATTCAGCATCTACAACTGCAATTCAACTTATTTGGGCAATCTTTGTCTTACACTTATAGCCTATACCCATACTGGGCATGCTGGAAATTTCTCACTGGGCTTCATTCATTTTACTAAGCCTCGGTCACACTGCTAAGGTAGTTTGATCTCATGTCCACATCACCAACACGCTATAACTAGTCCATAAGAAGTCCTTCTTTATATATTCATAAAATATTTAATCCATGTAGAGTCGTTTGCAAACATACTCACAACCAAGCACAACCATAAGCTAAACCCACACCGATCGCTTCACGCACTGCGGTTTACTCCAATTACCCAACATCCTCTCAACTATTGCATGGGAAATTGGCCCCAGTGTGTCCTTTATTCCAATTGTCAAAGGCTTCTGCATCAGTACAGATTGGGATCTGCGTAACGCCAGCCATATCAATCCCGTTGCCGTTCAGTAGCAAATCACTTTCATTGTCGAGCGCTGCAGTTGGGTCAACCATTGACCAGCCATTATTTCCGCCATTTGCAGCTTTTCCTGCAAGTGCACTACATCAATCGTAAGCATAGGTCCAGTCAAGCAATATCCATACTCTGCTCTTCATCAGGGTCATACCTTTGAACAAAATCAGCTCCTGTAACGCCCCCCCAAGCTTTGCCGTCGAGAAGGTCTCCCCCGGGGACGTTAGAATACGGGTTATCATCGCAATCGATGTTCATCGTAGCGGTACAGGACCTCGAGGGCCCTTGTACAGAGACTAGGTAGTATAATTTGTTATCAACACAAGCTGAGAGTGCTTTCGCAGGCACATGACCGTCCTTTGGCGGAGTGTCGCATGCGGCACCAGTATCTCTGTATCACCATTAGCCAAGACTACGACACGGGCTGTAGGAGGTATACACGATGAACGGCGTGACATTAGTATTGGATAGCTTCCAGGCTTGTGGGATCATGTAGCCATAGATGGTTTTCTCAATCGGAGCCTGGGCGTCCTGGTCGCTTATTACGACATCACCGGAGAGCATCTTACCGTTGGTGATCAAGGCGTGCAGTGCATCGATAGAAGCAGCCGATCCATTGAACAACTGCGTGTTCAATTGATCAATCGTCTGTTGCCACACTTGGACCATGCCGTTCATGTTCTCGTCGATCTTATTCGTATTTTCAATAGAAGACGACCTACTTCATATTAGTACTTACTGTATCCCAGGCAAAGTTTTACTTGAAGGTACTTACGCAGCAGAGTTATCTTTTGTGATCGTGACACTTTGGCTGATCATAGGATTTATAGAATCCTTGATTGTGCCAAGAGTGTTCGGGTTCGCCTTGAAATACTGGAGATTCTTCAATACTAGGAAAAAGTCAGCACGGTAGTATTTGACAGCACCGCATACTCACATGAATTCCATACAGGGGAGAGCCCAACCGCAGCCCCCAAGGCGACAAAATCTAAAATTGTTTTGAAAATCTCTTCACTATTGTCAATCGGCGCAAAAGCTCCGCTAAAAGCTCCAATATCAGGTGTGATTGCCGTCTCGGCACTTTGGAGTGCATTGTAAAAGTTGACATTCATCTGAATAATTAGTACTTGGTTGCTTTGTTGCCAGCCGCACAATTACTCACATCGCTCACTAACACCAAACTCTCCATGACAAGCCATGCTGCAGCCGTGTAGCCATTCGTGCATGATGTTCCGGCATTGCAGTTATTTTTGTCCGCCACCTTGCCGCATTCTATCCCTTGGGGTCCATTGAAGAACTCGCTGACAACCTGGATGAAAGACAATCCGGTGTTTTGGTTTGCATTCCAGTAAGTGATAGCGTCCTTCCATGCTTGTTCCGCAAACATGCTGGCCCACCGAGTACTGGGATTTAATGTAGTGTCTTTGAAGAAAGGGGATTCGCAGTCCTTCGATTGCCAGGCGGGCTCTCCATTTGACCCGGCAGGAACTTGGGAGAAACCAGCTGGAGGAGGAGTGCCCAACGCGCAGTATGATGTAGTTGATGTGCCAGATGTAGCAAGATTAATTCCGGCCATTGTCTCTCCACAAGTACAATATTTCTGAGTGCCCGTCCCCGCAATAGACTGAAGACTAGATGGGAATACGGTTGTGACGTAGCTGCAGGAAGTCATCAATGTTGAAGAAGATACTCTTGTAGCGGCAGTGGTCGAGTTTGATAATACGGTATGGGAGCTTGTTCTCGTGGCCAGTCTTGATAACGTCGAATTGGAGCCTGCTACTAGGGTTGTTGGACTGTTTGCGCGTTTCATTAGTGTGGTACGAGCATCTGGATATATTTGGGCCACTGATGAAAGGTCATGTCAGATTGATGCTTTTGCTAGAAATTGTGTTCATCATAGCTTACAAGTGCTGTTGGCGAAAACCAAGGCCAGCCAAAAACTCAAAGGGGTCATTGTGAGCTTCGGGATAGGTAGCTGCAGCTTAAGGAATGAAGTGGAATTGGACTTGGGACGATGGTATAATTTGTAGCTTGATAGAAGTTGACAATGGAGGAGGATAATGTGTGATGCTGGTACGCGATGCAAAGGACGATATTCTCATATATATATGTGTGTGTAACGGCGCTGAAATGCGCGCGCTTTCAAAAGGACTATATCAATCTTCTCTTGCTTACAGACGAGTCAAAGGAAGAGGCACATAGAATACTTGGCAGAGGGTTTTCAGCTATTGAGGGACAAAAGAAGAGAAACGTGCTTCGAAGTATCGTTTTCAGCCTTGAAAGGCTCAACAATCCTTTGCTTCCTTCGTGAGATTTGAAGAAGACGCGGCTCCTTGCTACTTGTCATCAATACGACACTTGTGGATCCAATCACAGTTAGTTGGCTTAGAGAAAGATGTCTTTCGAGAGTGCAAAGACACTGAAATTGACAGCTTGTCCATGCCATTTTGCGACTTAATTAAACGTGTTGGAAGCTTGAACGCCTGGATGAAGCAGATCATCACATAAGAAAAATGGTGTCCCGGATTGATGAAGTAGGAATAATATAGAACCCAGGAAAACTATTTCCTCCGAATTAGGCCTCGTTATTTCATGAGCGTCAGGGTTGCGGCTCCGAGCTTTCGGATTTGGGGGACTTAGCTCCAAGCGAGGGGTACAGTAAATCCAATCAACGACTGCACGTGGTGGCTTATTTTGACATCGTCAAGGCTGAAACGCGCGCAGGCGTGCAAGATAGAACAAGACTACGGTATTCTCATAGTCGTATAGTAACTGAGGAGGTAGCAAACGGCATAAGTGCTTCTGGCGCTTGGTCTTGGTCACTTCCCCGCCTGTGTGGGAGCGACCAAGAAACGTTTGTTGAAGCCTCGTACCTACGAATGTTAGGGAGCTCCCATAGTGAGCATAGCCCAGATAATAAAAGGAATGAGGCTCCATCCCAAAGTCGTTCGACTCTTGTAAAGCGTATGAACAGGCAGGGTGAGTTTGCGTTGTCTGTCTTGGGTCCACCAGATGCTCAACCAAGTCAGAGCCAGGGTTTGACAAGGGTTTCTCGGAGAAAAGGTTTTCGAGCTTCGATACCTACCTAGGTACCTACAATAAGGTAGGCAAGGGATCTATGTGTGAAATGCGTACAGTATGTAGGTATAAGCCTATGAGTAGTCCACATGAGTGGTAGTTGCAGAGTGAGGTCAAAATTTATCGGGGCGAAGGAGTCCCAGAATGGCTTACTTAGCGTAAATATCGCTCAAACTGCAACAACTCACCGGAAAAACTCCACATCTCCTTTGTAGTAATTGACCTTAAGATTACTTCAGGATAGTGATCCTTTCCTATGCCACATCACCAAGCACCACACGCATCGACTTTATTCCTTCGAAAAATTTGAGTACCAGCTTGGTTCATTTATAACCTACTTAATAAGGAGCCTGGTCCAAATATCCGAGTGCTATTCACGGTGTTGTAGGAAAGGTGATGACTGACATCATATTGCTCGATTAGGTACTTGTAGATGGCACTCGACTCCTATAGAACTAAAACCCGTGCTAGGCTCCTCTATAGCTAGCACATGGCCGTTGGGGTTGATGTCAATGAATGGCTTCTTTTTAAGCTGTTCGAAAGTGAAGGAGAGGGGGAGAGGAAAGCACTTAGAATCATATACTTATGCATGCGCATCATAAGCGGTATGCAGCTGTAGGAGCGGTACGTGGTGGCTACTGTAAGGAGTTGGATGAGAGGCAAAGGGTTCTTAATGCCGCTGCGGTTGGCGTCCAAAGTGCTCCGGAACAGTCTAATACTTTGAGAAGTAGCTCTAATTCCCACGTGTAGAAGAAGCGGGGGAGTATTACACTCCGTAAAGCAGAAGTTTGATCCCGTTCGATGGTTGCGGATGCGTATTTTCGTACATACTCTAAAGTACAATGCGTCACCCAGTGGAAGTGAGAAGCATGAATAGCATTCGGTTCATCCTTTGTACTTGAGGACAGGGGGGTTTCCTCCAGTCTTCCTCAGATCTTCCGCTCCAGCGTCGGCCGGTATTCGTCTCGCCCATATATCTAGAGCCTCACTCTATACCTTGGCATTCTCCATCTACCAACTTCCTCTGCCCGCTCGAATCGCCCGAATATTTTCTCGTCACCCTCGTATCGAATGATGATCACCGCTTCCGTTCCTTCCCCTCCCTACTCTCCGCCCACGTCTTCCCTTGCGCTCTCAACTCGAGCTCCTGAATCTTCTTCTCCAACCCAATTCTTTTCGCGACCAAGCCGCCCCTCTGTTCCTCAAGCTGTGCTATCTTTTCTGCGGGCGTGGCTTCGTAGCGTTTTTGTACATCCTGTGCATCCTCACATTAGCAGTCATCCTTCTTGGAACGAATAACGAGGAAATTGGATTAAACAGGTGTTTATCAAGAAGCATGCAAAATAGGAACCCAAGTAGAGCGGCTTTACCCTTTTCGCATCCCTTTGTATTTTCAGTCCAGCGCCATACCATGCTCCTGTCGCTGTTACACCCGCGATGGCTCCTGTCCAAACTATGCGCCGGATCTTCTGCAGTCGGGCGGGGACGGACATTGTTTACGTAGATTTGGGTTGAAGATTTCGAATTGATGCTAACAGGGGAGCATAGTTGAAGCTGTAAGAAAAAACATCACTGCATTGATTGGCGTTTTGTGGTGGTTGCTACTTTCAATTTATTACACAGCAAATTTGGAACTTGGGACGTTGGATAAGGCTGTCCTCAATCTTTTTGGCTTGGGAGTTTTATCTGGTTGCCGAAATGAGCCAGAAGCGCTAATCTCCCCCCTTTTTCATAAAATCTAAACGTCCATCGACATTTATCAAATGTGACCGAAATACTTATGCCATCGAAACCCACAACTCCATTTTTTTTTTTCAAGTTAGAGTCTAATTCAAGAGAGGGTGCCACTCTTTGCTTGAACCGCTCAGAATTCTTCGTATGTGCCGATGGAAGCGATGCGTTGGGGGTCTTCGACATGGTGCGGGGGAGTAAGACGGTCGAAGCGTTTGCTTTGGCAAAAGGAATAGGTCTAACCAAGAGCTCTCCACCGAATGTGAGGCGTATATAGGCGATGTCGGGTTCTCGGCGGAGTGAGACGGAGTGAGACGGTTGAAGGAAGTAGCGTTGCCGAAATTTCTTCGGTGGGATGTGAGGAATACTTTGCATGGAATTCAATTCCTCATACGCCACTTGTGCAAGCTTCCAGCATATTGCACAAACATAATCCCTTTATAAGTCATTAGTTTTCGGCGCTACAGTAGCTGCTGCGGCCCCAACTTCAAGCCCTTGTCTCAGTCCCTAAGCCAGTTCCTTCGTGAAGGCTGTTCCTCCGTCCCCAATCCCTGGGTTGTCTTTTCAAGAAAGCACCAACGGCACCAAGATAACCCTCGTGCCTCAGGAAATATGCTTTTTTCTCCCCATTACTCCAGAATTTGATCGCATAACTGAGAGTATTCATCGTCTGTCTATGGCCTCTAATAAAACTACCTCCAAAATAAATAGTAGAGAGAGAATGTTTCTCGGATTGCAAGTAGGCAATTTGACCTATGTTGTTGGAGATTGCGTATAAAAGCGAACGTGATACATCTGATGAAGAGAAAGGCGGATCAGGAGCTGAAGAGGACGGGATGTCGTCAGGCGATGGCGGACTAGAATGATCATTACCGTTTGCGAGCCTACCGCTATCTTCTGCCTCACGCTCTGCTTCTCTCTTCATGCGGAATACTTTTCCGAAGGAGCTTGCAATCGTACTGCTTTTTAACCCGATCTTCCCATAATCGGCCCCGTATATATCACCAACCAACATATCTACTTTTGCGTTGTCGCCCCGCTCTGCCATACCAAGCATTTCATCAAAGGTTCGAGAGCCGGTAAGGAGAGAAAGGAGACCCCAGAGAGTCCCACCACCAAGAGAGGTCCCGCCAACTCGCTGGTATTCTCGAGGTCCGGAGACCTTGATCATGCTCACGCCGGAGCCGATATTCACCAGTAGATAGGGGTATATGTCAGAATGAGGTTCTGTGAATTGCATTGGGTCGGTTTCACTATATGTGAACACTTCTCGGGGTATCTCCGTGATAAAGAAATCGAGGCCTGCATCATGCACAATATCAGTCTGTTCTCTTACATGGATACTGAAGGAATTCCGAGCTTACCAATTATTAGACACTCCATCTCATCTTCGCGTAGAACATCTACACCCAGTACCTCTCGAATCTTGTCATAAAACTTGTAGGCCCCCCACCAGTAGCCATGATACACAATTCTCCCGGGTTTGATCCATTGAGCTTTTGCTGCTTGATCTTCAACTGCCTCATGAACTCCACACAGTCGTCTATACAGTCCGTTTCGAAGTTTATGAAGTTCAAGCGTCCGCCGGGTTCGCGGGAATGGGGTTCTCGAGAGAAGTAAACAAGCTTAGCTAGGGATCCTCCAATCTACCCGGCCAGTCAGTTATGGGGGACCACCGCAGCCCAGCGGAACAACATACATCCACAGCAATATGACTGACGACGGCAGTGTGGTTAGGCAACCGGATATCTCTAGTATCATGGCTCCCCCCATTCACGGCCTTGCTATTTGGAGACTCGGGATCCTGGTCAACGATGAAGGCGCCTTGAACATTGATCTTGACTGAACCTGGATGCGTGATAGTGCTGTCTATTTCGGCAGTGTTCGGCCTCATGCGGAGGTGGTGTTTTGGGGTAGCGGGGCTCCCCTTCGGAGTGTTTTGAGCACTGTCTTCGCCGCCGCTGAGGGGGTGCATATCTAAGTCTACCCGCAAGGCTTCCGCAGACATGATAGAGGGGAAGGTACTGGGCTTTACGCCAGGAGGAAGCGGGGTGAAAGGCAATGGTGACCGTGGGAGGTCAAGTGAAAGGAAATATTGTGACTGTCCTGTTCTGTTCTGTTGTTATAGATTATTTGGGGTTGTAGTCGACACCGGAGTTTAACCGTTATCGATAAGGTCATTTCGCACCGCACAGCACCTTCCTTATCCCCGAGATCCCTTTTGGAGTTGCCCCTCGGTGAACAGGCATTTTAATTAGGGGCTCGCTTCCCGTCGCTTTACTTTAACCTTAATTTCGCTGTAAAACCCGAGAGCATCAGAAAATGCATATCTTATCTCAACTATGAAATAACTAGGTCTGAATATGAGCTCTCCATGTCTACTCCGTAGGTAGGTGGGTATTAATTCCATTGTTAATCTCTAGCTTACATCATTTTCGGTGAAGTTGGGATTGGGCTGAGTGAGAAGACTTCACAATCCCATTGTCTGGGACCCAGTCTGTCGGTCTCTGGCCGACACTAATAACTTGTATCTGACATTATTATTATTACTATTATTAGGTCGTGGTAGTCTACAGTAGTAAGTAGGCAAGTCACCATTCATCGGAGAAAGCCTAGACTTGGCTTGACAAGCCTTTCTAGTCTCCGCACAGAAGATGCAATTTCACGTTGAGGCTGAAACTGGACAATTCGCCGCACGGAGCATACGAATCCCATTGCGTGGATCTGCGAATCTGAAAGGCTTACGTAGGTACTTACAGGTCACGGTTTACGCTGTATACTTATCTTCTGTACTCGTATGCGGCGTAAAAGTAGTTTGATTCCTTTTACGAAGTAAGAGTTGAAATGATCCGCTTTGAATAGGGCAACCCTGTGTACTTCGTAGCAGATGATAGTGTACAGTACTGTAGCCCTAGCCCTTGTATTTAGTACTTGGCATCGAGTTTCAGTGGCTCCGTCAGCCTCTGCAGGGTTATAATCCTACCTTACAAGGTACGTACCCTAGGTCTTGGCCCTCGACGAACCAACTAGTACTTCTAAATTAGCTCGAGGATTGAACACTTGGTCAAACTAGTGTAATGATTGCAGCTATAATAAAAGAAGCTCCCTCAAAACTACATTTAGTGATAAATACGGGTACTTGAAAGTCTAGGTTAAACCAAAACCGAAAGTCGGGTTGTAGAAGTAGAAGCTACGGGCGCTAAGTAGTAGTCACGTACAGTCAGATTTAGTTTCCCGTACCGTATTCTCATTTGCTCAGCGACCCAGCAGCACTGCATCTCATTTTAAGGTCTCATTCTAAGGCGCACCCCTTTTGAATCCCCCGTGGCTGAGCGGTTGGGGATAAGTTGCAAAGTCATCCAGAAGGTTAGAAAGTTGATCCACGATCGCCTAATAACCCTATTCCAGGGTGCTTTATCTCAGTATTCGGTTTTCGGATATGATTAAGTAGTCCTGCGCCATGTGGGATTTAAATTTCAGGCGTCATGCAAATGCTAAGAATACCTAATTGATCTACCCTTACCTACCCTACACCCGAAAGCCATCGCCAAGAGAGGCTTACTTACTATCAGCACGAGCAGGTTACCTGATGAGTATTCTACCGGTACCTAAAGCAGTAGGATGATTTGATAGGTACCAAAATACTTTGTACAGCAGATGGCTCCAATCTAGAATTTATAGCTCGCCCCGCCCACCCCGGGTCCATAATATTTTCACTATCTAAAGCTCCTCTTCCCAGGTGTTCGTCCCAACTCTCCTTCGTTTTTATCTTTCCACACTTGTTCGACGCGCGCGACCTGGGTGATTTCTTGCTTGTCCTGGTTCAAGATGCTTCGTTTCCAAGGACTGCGCATAGCGAACTTGACCAGAATCTTGCAGGCCGGGGTGGTACTGTTTGCGATACTGCTCTTTGTCATACACCTGGGCCTCGTGCAAACCCCAACGTTCAGTACGCCTTCAGCAACAGACCTGTGGAGCCATGTTAAATGTAAGTATTATAAGACAAAGGCTGCGCTCCGATATAATCTGCTAACATGTTCTGACAGCTGGCAATTCGACGGCGCCTACAACCAAACCTGCTCCAGAAATGAAACCAGGCGATGCGACACTGATGAAAGAAGCCCCACTCTATATCGAAGCCATCATGAGGCCCGAGGATACCACATTCGATAGACTGGAATGCCCTACTTTCAATACCAGTCGGTATGAGTATCTGCGAGACCCTTTCCGTGGCAAGACTCAATACAACCTCTTCTCGGCCCCGAAACGACAATTCTTTTTCGCTTTAAACCTCCATGAAAACGCGCCAGTACTTCCCCGACTCCTGGGTTCAATAATCGAGACCATACGATTCCTTGGCCCAGACCAAAGCGCCTTGTCGGTTATAGAAGGGCGATCAACCGATGGAACATATGAAGTTATGCAGATGTTGCGCGGCCCACTCGAAGAAGAGCAGATCCCGTATTACTTCAACTCAAGCGACAAGAACCCAGAAGAAATGGATCGCATACAGATGCTGGCAGATCTGCGCAACGAAGCCCTCGAACCTCTAATCGAAAATGCGAATGAATGGTCCAACGATGCCACCGTGATATTCCTCAACGACGTCTCGCTCTGCATGGAAGACATACTCGAGCTCGTACATCAGCGCATACACCTGAAAGCAGATATGACTTGCGCGATGGACTGGATGGACGAAGGAATCGAGACCTTCTACGATGTCTGGGTTGCGCGCGATATCAAGGGCGATACGTTCTTCGAGGTCAGCGATTCGGGCAGTTGGGACAGCTCTCAAAACCTATTCTGGAACAACGAAGAGACTCTCGAGCGATACGTGAATAACAAGCCCTTCCAAGTGTATGCTTGCTGGAATGGTGGAACGGCCTTTACCGCGCGGCCATTGCTGGACCAAAAAATAAAGTTTCGACGCTCGGCTGAAGGAGAGTGTTATATGGGAGAACCTACTGTGTTCTGCAAGGAAATGTGGCATATTGGATACGGGAAGATTGCGGTGATACCGACGGTCAACGTCGAATATACGGACGAGAATTCGCGGAAAATCAAGAAACAGAAGGGAACTGTGTCGTCTAACCTCAATGGCACGGATGATATGATTGTCTGGAAAGGCCCGCCTGAGAAAGTCAAGTGCGCGCCAAATTGGTACAGCCAGTCTTGGCTCCCATGGAATGAAACTTTGGTCAAAGATTTATCCTGAGCAATTGTTTGGTGGATTATCCTCTGTCTTCGGAAACTTCAGAATCTTACCACATGCATTGTGTTGCGCTCGCCATATCAAATCCAGGCTAACTGGCACAACGAAAAGGGAAGGAGTACTCAACTCTACAGGTGTGGCATATGACTAGCAATCTAGAGTATCTTGAGAAGGACAATGAGAGGGTGGCAGAAGCTCAATAAAAAGGAGAAGCAGTAGCAACACACGCCCCAAGACAACATAATCGCCAGTACATGGCGGTTGATTGCAGGAGAGGGCGATGTTAGGCCACGAGGAGGAGCCTCACCAGAGCGGAGACTTCCTGCCAAGTAGCGTTTTCTGTGTAACAATATATTGGGATAATTGTACAATATAGAGCAAGATACCCAGCGCAGGAGTTCTCAAATATATACCCTATTCTTTCCGCCTAATCTCTTTGTGTGCTATTGATGTGCAATCTATCTCTTTCAAGGCTCAGCGTGGGGTTTGGCCGCTTGGCCTTATTGTTTTCTTCTCGCCAGTGCCCCGTCACCAAACTTCCGGCGAGATCAAACGGTTGGCTGGATGGCAAGAGAATTCACTGCTGCTCTGACTTGGCAGTTGTAACATCGTCGACGGCACCGCTCTCCGTTACACCTTTCCAGCATTCCTCAGCAGCATTCCTCAGCAGAGAAAACACGTGATTAAACGCTGGGCTGCCCCTATCTATACTTGATACGCCCCTCCCTCTCTTACTTCTTCGCAAACTCTCGAATGCCTAGATTCTTCTCCTAGACTAACAACCCTAACATTCTGTAAGGGATAATCCAGACTGAAGTGTGAATTAGCTAGTATCAGAAGGAGACTCCTTAGTTCAAGTACCCCGTCAATCGCCGACTTACTTTAAGGGTTAAACATGAGTTCGCTAATGAAAATCCGAATAGATTGAGGGCCGCTATGCTATGCTACTCCTAGTGCGCCGACTCGTGTGGGCTTGAAGCGCCGGAAGTTTCTCCATCAATCAAACGTCGCGTATATTTCCCCTCCATCTGCCGTACTATGGTTATTAACCCGACGGGTGAAAGAATGCAGCTGGGTTTGTACTTTGGCGGAGTATATATCTTCCTTCCCTCCTTCAATATGTCTTTCTCTCTCTATATATATCTCTCTCTTCTGTTTCGTGAAGATTCCCTCGTTTTCCTGTTTCCTTGAAGATTCTCTCTTTTCCAATCTCCAATTAACCCCACTCTACCCCACCATCCCCAACTGCACAAAAGCACCCCACCTACCTACAACCACAAAGGCACATATACACCATTGATCATGGCAGAAGTCACTATCACAGGCTGGGACACGCGCGATGTGCGATTCCCAACATCTCTCGACAAGACAGGCTCGGACGCCATGAACGCAGCAGGCGACTACTCGGCCGCATACTGCATCTTGAAGACCGACTCGCCCTTCTCCGGTCACGGCATGGTATGCCCCTAACACCTCTTCTCCCTTTACATTGTTACTATTATACTAACCTCTTATTCCCCCCCAGACCTTCACCATCGGCCGCGGCAACGACATCGTCTGCAAAGCCATCGACAACGTCGCCGACCGCATCAAAGGCCGCACGCTCTCCTCGCTCGTCGCAAACTGGGGCCAGACATGGCGCTACTTAGTCTCCGACTCGCAATTACGCTGGATCGGGCCTGAAAAGGGCGTCATTCACCTGGCGCTCGGCGCGGTCGTAAACGCCATCTGGGATCTGTGGGCCAAGACGTTGAACAAGCCGGTCTGGAGAATCGTGGCGGATATGTCGCCGGAGGAGTTTGTGCGCTGTATTGATTTCCGCTATATCACCGATGCGATCACGCCGGATGAGGCGGTGCAGATGTTGAAGGGCGAGGAGGAGGGCAAGGAGAAGAGGTTGCAGGATGCGTTGGATAGTCGCGCTGTGCCGGCATATACTACTAGTGCAGGGTGGCTTGGGTATGGGGAGGAGAAGATGAAGGGACTGTTGGAGGAGACGTTGAGTAAGGGGTACAGGCATTTCAAGCTGAAGGTTGGGACGAGTATTGAGGCGGATAAGAGACGGTTGGCTATTGCGAGGAGTGTTATTGGGTATGACAAGGGAAATATTTTGATGGTGGATGCGAATCAGGTATTTCTCCTCTTTCCCTCCTCAATATTTACACCAATCTGCATATACTGATATTTAAACTCCAGGTCTGGTCTGTCCCCGAAGCCATCGAATACATGCAACAGCTCAAAGAATTCAAACCCTGGTTCATCGAAGAGCCCACCTCCCCCGATGACATCCTTGGCCACAAAGCCATCCGCGACGCTCTACGCCCCCACGGAATCGGCGTCGCCACCGGCGAAATGTGCCAGAACCGCGTCATCTTCAAGCAGCTCCTCGCCAGTGGCGCTATCGACGTCTGTCAAATCGATGCCTGCCGCATGGGTGGCGTCAACGAAGTCCTGGCCGTCCTCCTGATGGCCAAGAAGTTCAACGTCCCCATTGTGCCGCATAGCGGCGGTGTGGGACTGCCAGAATATACGCAGCATCTGAGCACGATTGATTATGTTTGTGTGAGTGGGAAACTCAGTGTGTTGGAGTATGTGGATCATTTGCATGAGCATTTCAATCATCCGGCTGTTATCAAGGATGGGTATTATCAGACGCCCCAGGAGCCGGGGTATAGTGTTGAGATGAAGCCCGAGTCGATGGATCTGTTTAGCTTTCCGGGTGGGGAGAAGGGGTGGTGGAAGAGTGCGGAGGCGAAGCCGATTTTGGAGGGCGAGAAGATATAAGTTGGTGTTGAGGTTAGATAGGGGTCGGGAGTTTTCATGGTGGGCTTCCTTCCGCAGGGCAACGATGGCATCCTGTATGACGCCCATGAGCGTCATCCTAGTGTAGTAAAAGGGGGTCGAGGGTTTTGAGGTTGGGCTCTCGTCCGCAGGGCAACGATGGCATCCTGTATTACTTCCCAAAAGAATCAAACAATCACACAATCTAGAAAGAGCCAAAAGCTCAGCATCTCATTCACGTATCACCATAAACAAATACCCCCTTCCCCGCCCTAAAGCCTTCAAGAGTCCCCGCCACACCCTCCTTGAGCTTCTCCGCCTCAGTGTTCCAATCCCATCTCATCTCCTGCACCGGGATATCCTTAAACTCCCCTTTCCTTGTCCACTCCAGAATCTCGTCCACCGTCCTCTTCTTCTCCGCCGGATTCTCATCACTCCACCGACTCACCCAAAACCCACTGAATTTCAGATCCTTGAAAATAAGCAGCCCTGTAGGCAATTCTACCGGTGCTTTCGACATGCCTCCATACGTCACAAGATGTCCACCACTCGACAGCTGTTTCACCAGAACCTGTGTAGCTTTCCCTCCCACACAATTCAGTCCCACCTTGATCTTCTCCCGTCCCCCATTCGTCCATTCCGCAACCTGGTCCTTGAAGCCCCTACTCATCAACTCCGACTCCGTCACAACCTTCGTAGCACCCAATGCCAGCAAATCATCCTTCATCGCCTGCGTCGCCGCCGCATCCGGGCGGTCCCGTATAACATTCAGACTCTTGACCCCCCACAAGCGCCCGAACTGTATCGCAGCCCGCCCCACCCCGCTATTCGCACCATTCTGTATAAACCAGTCCCCGGCCCCCGGATCCAGCGTCTCGAAATCCCGTAACATGCGATACGCTGTGCACGGATTGACACTCACGGTGCCGACCTGAATGGGACTCAATCCTTCTTTATTGGATATCTTGATTACGTCGTTCGGACTAGCTGTAGCGTGCGTGCGCCAGGTCCCGAAGCCCGTCGAACGCATGATTACCCAGTCGCCTTTTGAGAGGTTGGTAGAGGGCGCGGGGGAAGATAGGATCTCGAAACAGCCTTCGTTGCCGCCGACGGCCGAGGGCGCGGGGGTCCCGAGGAGGCTGGTGAAGGGGGGGCGGGCTGGGTAGACGCCTTGGATTTGGTTTATGTCGGCGGGGTTTATGGGCGTTGCGAGGGTGCGGAGGAGGAGGGTTGAGGGGGGAGCGAGGGCGTTATGGAGTGTGTGTGAAGACTAGTGGGTGTTAGCTAGAGATCTGATGCATAACCATAGGTAGATAATGTATTTAGGATGAGTATTAAGGGAATGGAGGATATACGAGAGTACATCGGCTGGATTGCCGTATTTCGAATACACCAGTGCTTTCGCCTGTGTGTAACCGTATGGCCCAGACTTGTGCCTTTTGCCCATCATTTGCCCATATCTAGGCCCCAATGCTCCGGGGATGAGTCCCGTAGGACGTGTGCCAGCCCGTATAGTGCGTGGGAGTGACATTGTGTTGGTGATGCCGAAGTGTTGAAGATGAATTGAAGAAGTGAAGTTTCCCGGCACTTGGAGCTTCAAAAGATACAGTATGACGTTGGCGGGCCGAGGTGCTGAGCTTGAGCCATTGGTCCATTGATTCGATGGCAGGGGTCTCACGTGGCAGCAAGCACAAGGTCTACCTGCAACAGCCTGTACCTGTAAAACATAAAACTTATTGCTAGAGAAATGGTGAGCCGCCGCGTCAGCCAAGATGTTAACAGGAACATAGGCAAAAGATGCATTCAATCATATGTATTCGAAATCTGGAGCTCAATATTTAACAGTCTATAACCTATCCCTGATGCTATTCGACAACCCAATTCCATCAATATTTACCAAGTGCATAACATGCCCGTTCTTTTTCGAGTATCCAGCACTCAGACAACTTGGTCCTCTTCTTTCCTTTTCCGCGTATTGCAATGTAAAATAATAGCCCGGGTATATTCGAACATCTTCCCTCAATTTTGAACGCATACACAGGGTATATATATCACCTCCGTCGCCAGCTGAGGCGGTTGAATTTTGAGTGGGTTGCTGGATATCATTTTTGGATGCAGTCCGCTGCATCATTCAGGAAGGAGTCACTCCAGGCGGGGACCTTGAATGTTGTGTCGTCGTTGACTATTGAAGGGCGATTGAGCTTTCGGACTTGCTCCTTGGGTTTCTGTCTTGTAGCAGACCGTCAATGGGGGCATAGTAGTCCAGGGTGCGGCATGTCCAGCTGCCTCGATCGCCAGTTGTATCGTGCCATCCTGCGGCGCTTCTATTCACTGACTCGATAGAACTCATTTGGGCAGATCACCAGCAATCTTTTCCCTCAGCGATGCCGATTTACCCCTCGTCACAGCCCCCTCCTTCATATTCGTAATAACGAACTTCAAATTCTCCATCGCTTTCACCGAAGCTTCATCCGGATTCGGCAACTCTGGATTGTTTTTCTTCTCTTCGTAGTTAAGCCGCTCTTTCTCCATCTTGACCCAACGCTCGTAACTCTCCTGGTTCTCGAAGCAGATATGGTACTGGCGACACATATTCTTATATTCCACCGGACACTCCACTGCTCTCCCGAGGAAGATATATGCCCACAAATGCTCCCACAATCGCCCAGAGATATTATTCGGGTACTGCTGGTTCAACAACCAATCTCGATGTCGCAAGTATTGTTCTCGCGGCTTGGCTTGTATGGCTTCCTTGGTAACCGCAAATTGCGAACAACACGCACTCCCAAAGATCTCCGGGACCTCATCTCCGGGGAAATTATCCTGGAAGATTTCCTTCATATAGGGCTCCTCCTCCTTCAACCCACTGTAACCAGGCGACGAAATACTGGTAATACTAGTATTGATCCATGCCGGGCAGCCATTATAGCCGCTGACCTTCAGATTCACGTATTGTCGGCGAACGACCTCGTCGAGATCGAGAACGTTGAGCGCGGGCGCAATGCGCAAGTCGAAGAGCTCTTCGTTGTGCCAGGCGCCATCAGTCGAGTGCGTGAAGATGGATATGTCTGGCAGGTCGTCGTAGAATTCGTGGAGGTAGGTGAGGATGATCATCGCTTCATTGCCCTTGTTCTGCGGCGGGTGATACTGCGCATTTGGATCATCCGCAACATAGCGTATAATGTTCAGATTTGCATTCGGGATGCTGACATTGTGTGCCCAATCGACGTTGTCCTTCTGCGTGGAGGCTAGGACCAGGTTGACACTTAGGGTTGGCGGAGGTTCGGGCGCCGAGGCGGAGGCGTCACTATCTATCGGGGAGGTGAGATACGGAGATTCGTGATAGCCAGAGAAAAATCGAAGAGAGAGGTAGCCGGCGAGGAGAATGAATGCCACGGAGACTGCGCGGGTCCAGTGTCGGAAGGAACGATGGGTGATGGCATTCATAATTGCGGCAACTGAAGCCTTACTCCCAACATGATCTTCTGCCATGACAATTTTGTGCGGCTGAAGTTCGATGATTGAGGATGCGAGTGAATAAAGTGCGTGTTTGCGAATAAGCTTCACGCCTATATGCAGTACCTCAGCACAGTAACAAACAGTGTGGTTGGGTTGATAATTGAACAAAAGAAGCAACAAGGTAGCCGAAGCAGATACGTGAAATATAAGCTGAGGAATCCCGCCGTGGACGCGTAGGGCCTGGTTCTAAATTAGTAGTCAGCTGTGTCAAAAGTTGCGTGGGCCCTGCGGTGATTAATTGGCGTACGCGCAGAACGGATTTAAAGCGTAACTAATTTTAGAGTCTAGTCTATAACCTATCTAATGCAGTTTGTGCCCGTAATTGTAATAATCCTTTTGCCTACCTATGCATATTCCAATCCCAGTCCTGTTATAAACATAAACGCCGTTATCGTGCGGTGGGTATTACTTATAGGTCCACATGGATATGAACGCCCTTTTCGCTATCGGGGATAACCTCATGCTCTTTCGCGCCCTTCAGATTCGGGAGTTCGATGATAGCTTCGCCGATGATGCGTAGTGCGTCTTTAATTTGCTCTTCTGTGATGACAAGGGGTGGTGCGAGACGGATGATATTCTCATGTGTTGGTTTAGCCTGTTCAATGTTAGAATTTTCCATCTTGAACGCAGATTATAGGGTAAACTTACCAGCAGTCCCTTGCTCTTCAACAACATACACAAGTCCCAGGCCGAGTGACCCCCAGTCTTCGACTCATCAATAACAACAGCGTTCAACAAGCCTTTTCCCCTCACCAACTTAATCATCGGGCTCTTCAAATCCGCTAGTCCCTGTCTGAACAAATTGCCCAGCGCCTGGGCCTTCGCGGTCAAGTCCTCTTCTTCCATGATCTCCAACGCACGGATAGAAACAGCGCATCCCAGCGGATTTCCACCGTATGTCGAACCGTGCGTTCCAGGCTCAATAGTGAGCATAACCTCCTTCGATCCCAAAACACAAGAAACAGGATACATGCCCCCCGAAATGGCTTTTCCAAGGGTGACTAGATCTGGTTTGATACCCGCCCATTCCGAGCAAAGCATGCGTCCGGTTCGTCCGATACCAGTTTGGATCTCATCGCAGATAAGCAAGACGTTGTGTTTCTTGCACAATTCCTGGACCTTGGTAAGGTAATCGTCATCCGGTACAACGACACCTGCTTCACCTTGAATAGGCTCGACGATGAATGCTGCGGTGTCTTTTCCGTGGGCGTCCAGAGCTGCCTCGAGATCGGGAACGTTGTTGAAGCGGATGGGTTTGCCGGTCGAGGGGCTCACGGCGCCAACGCCTGGGACGTAAGGACCGTAATTGTCGCGGGACTCGGGATCCGTAGACATGGAGATTGCTGTCATCTATTTCGCAGATTAGTCAATTGATCTTGTTTTATAGAAGGGAAGCATACCGTCCGTCCATGAAAGTTCTCCGTAACAGAAAATACCAACGCCTTCCCCTGCTCCACACCCTTCACCTTGTACGCCCACTTTCTCGCGATCTTAATGGCCGTCTCGACGGCCTCTGCACCAGTATTCATCGGCAGCACCATGTCATAGCCAAATACCTGCTTGACCTTCTCGGCCCATTTTGGGAATACATCATTGTGAAAGGCGCGCGAGGAGAGCGTGAGCCGGCTTGCCTGCTCGCACAATGCCTTGACAAGTTCCGGGTGGCAGTGGCCTTGGTTGACAGCGCTATATGCTGAAAGGCAATCGATGTAGTGGTTCCCTTCTGGGTCCCAGACGCTGGAGCCTTGGGCGCGCGCGAACACTATAGGTAGGGGGTGGTAGTTGTGGGCTGCGTACTTGTTCTCGGTTTCAATTGCTGAGGCTGTGGAGGTTGAGTGGTACTTGGAGTCTGCGAGTGCGGCGACGGGTTGAAATGTTGGGGCGGTGGGTTTGAGGATGCTGTTATTGGTATCAACGGTTCCATTTGTGTGGGGAGCCATGATTGCAGATTGCTGATATTGCTTGTATGTTCAATATCTCGGAGTAGTAGGAGTAGTAGTAGTGGAGGTAGGTGATTTATCTTTGTTGCACTGCAAAGAAGAGAAGGTTGTGTGAGGAGGAAATGTGGGGGAGGGCCACTGTTTTGTACCTACCATACACCTACGTCTCGTGAAAAGTCTGTTTGTCTATACTAGACCTCTAAGTGCAAGTGTATGCGGATAGATGTGAGCATGAACTTATCTTTCGTCCCATGACCACTTGGTTGACTAAAAGACTTCTTCTACGCTCAAACCTGCCTTTAAGGGTTGACCAGAGCAGAATTGTCGTCGGCCTTCGTGTGTTCCTGCGCTTAGGGGATTCCATGGTGGGGTGTTATTGACAAGGGGCGGCGTACAGTCTGGGATGTGCACCTATCATGCTGCAGCATTACAAGCCATCGATTGCCATTGACTGGACGGGTGAGCGTAGGCTGGAGGCAAGATGTTCCAAAGCCGACGACGAGCGATGGAATATATAAAACATATCTAGGAAAGGCAAGTGAGTGAGTACGAACTGAGCCAGGAATAGGATTAGTTAGGTAGCTGGTTTTCCTTTCTCACAGCGCCATAGATGGGGATACAGTATAACTGCCCCAAGTCTTCTGGATTGGCTTGTTCTTCCATAGAGTATTGTGATGTTCAAGTACACTCCATATTCGTAAATCGTTAGAGTTTGATCGAGGTGAAGGTTGAACCAACGAACATCGGCTGAAATATCAGGAAGGTCCCTGCCCTGCCCTGCCTCGGTCTAAAGTGATCACCATCAAAATGCTTATCGCTGGATAAGAGATTTGTTTCTCTGCGTGACACTACTTTACACAACTAAGAAACCTCCAAGAAAGAGCGTTTGCAGAGTCAAGAAAGATGGACGACGACGACGAAGATGGAGGCCTCTTTAACATCGAAGTCAGCTCAGCAGATGGGTCCGCCAACGAGAGCGTCAAGGTGCCACGAGATTTCCAGTCCGAGGAAGACTTTCAACGGCAGAGAGCAGGTTGGAGGCCGAAGATTGAAACCGGAGAGGTACACATTATTTCCTATGATTATCTTGGTTGTATACTAATTTGTGGTCACAAATGAAGCTGTGGAAAACACTCCAAATCCCTATTGACCATCCGTCAAAGCCTGAGTCACAGACGATATTGCATGCCATCGAGGAGCTGTACTTCTTTCAGAGGTATGAGGAGGCCGGGGAGGTCATTGCTAGAGTTTTGAAGGGGAAGTTGGATGCAGGATTTAGGAAAGTAGTGGTGGGTTATGAGCAGAGGTGTAAAGCTAGGATCTCGAAAACAGCAAAGGATCAATGTTAACCAATATGTAACGTAGGATTGATATTAAAGGTGATGTTTCACGGCTTTGAGATATTGTGCAAGGTTTGATCTTGTCTTCCAGCTCTCTATTCTATTTGATCCTTGTTTCTTCTGCAGAATGAAGGCAATTAAGGGTACATCTATTACTATACAACGCAGATCATTGTCTATGGCGCTCTTCTCCATGTGAACCCAGAACTCCTTGCTAAACCCATATCTCTCTATGTCCCAGACTCCGAAAAGGGACTTTTAATAACACTGCCGAGTTCTAATAAAAAAGGTGAAGTCGTGAGTGTCGTGATTGTGTCGGTAATCCATCAGATGCTCCGTCTACAACGCCACCGTCTCTCTCTCCGTCTGCTTCTTCTTTTCTTCACTAAAGACTCTGCGGCTCATCTCCAGCACAGTCTCGAATCCTTCCTTTCCCAACCGGGCATTCTCGCTGAAGCGGCAAACTGTGGCTTCCTCAACGGCGTTCTTAACCTTTTGCCAACCTCCACACAACGCAGTCACCTTCGCCTCTTGTACAAATTGTGTCTTCGTAGCTGATAGGGGCTGGTAGACGACCTTTTCTTGACAGCTCAGGATATTCGACCAGGTGAGGTTCTGCGAGACCATGGTGACTTTCTTTGACTCAGGATCCACGTAGGAAGTCTCAAAGACGTGAGAAACGTCTGTTCCTCCCATCAAAGAAGCCAGCCATTTCGGCGCGCTTTGCTTGCACGTTATCAAGCGTTCGGTACGGAGCTGAGGACATGTTAGTTCAGTAGATCTCAGGCAGGAGTGGAGGGCAGCATACAATTCCGGTCTCAGCATCGACATGCCGCGATAAGGTGTCAACGGCAATGACATGCGTCGACTTCTCGTTCCATGGGCAGTACTTCCGCCAGTTTGCAGTAGAGACTTCCTCCCAGGAGTAATCGAAGGTCTCTGAGTTGGAAAACACCTTCATTTTGGTCGTGTGCTTCGGTCGTGTGCGGGTCGCCGGGCTAGCGCTCAGATTCGAGATACGGCACGAGGTTGTGACCAAATCGCGTTTGTAGGTGGGTTGGTGTCGTGTTTGTGAAGCAGTTGGAGTCAGAGGTATATGGCGCGGAGGATGGGGTGCGCTGATGTATTCTGTTGATTCCCTGGGCGTTCTGTTGTTTGGTGATGGTTTTAAGTGGGCGGGGACTCAAGATATTTCCAAGATGTTGATCCCGGGAAGAAGATGATGAAGTTTTCCGCCCCCTCGCTTAAGGTAGGTTTGCAGCGGGAAATGACGGAACAAATCAAAGGGGATCCCGACTTCCAATTGGGATTCCATTGGCCTATTGCCACAACGCCATTGGTCAGGTCGACTCGGGGTCTCGGAGTCTCGGAGTATCGGAGGATCGGAGGTTTGCCTCCAAATGACGATGAAGACCCTTCTAGAGTTCTTTCCCTTCTCCGCAATTACTCCGTATACTCGTCAACAGTACTACTGTACAACAGCATACAATACTGTACAGTACATACCGAGTATACTCGGCGATATTACATGCGAGATGCTTCATTCTGTAAAGAAAAGAAAGAGTAATTCAAGCCTGAGGTACAAGTACATACAAGACAAGTACCTGTCCTGCCCTGTGCACATGTCCACGCACGTGATGACGTGTTAGATGTACCAAAATATGTAAAGCTACTGTACCCCCTCAAGCCCCTCCCACTCCACTCCACTCTCCTGCGGAAGTTGAAGTCTTGTTTGTTTCAAAGTTTCTCTCAATAATGACACCACTCCACAGCGACTGCACGCACGAGTGTTGTGCGAAAATGCAATAGTCTGTCTGTCACCTTAGCTGGCAATTCAACTCCCCCAAATCTTTCTCCCACTCTCCCTCTTCCCTTTCCTCTCACTCACCTCCAAACCTTCCACTACCACCCCGCCGTACAAGCAAGTGCCTACAGGACATCCAGCCATAATGGACCCCTCAGTCCAACACGAGCTCTCCAAGCTCTCCGAAACCGATTCTATTCCCATTCCATTCCGCGCGTCCCCAAATCACATTCAATCCACCTGGGCGCGAACCTTCCATTTCCAGCCCTCCCTCTACATTCGCCCTCGCACCCTCCCCGAGCTTGAGCGCGCCGTGACTCTTGCGCGCCTCTGCCGTAAACATATCACCACCATCGGCTGCGGCCACTCTCCTTCCTCTATCACCAGCACTTCTTCCTGGCTTATCAATCTCGATGATTACAACAAGATCCTGGACGTGGATAGGGAGAGCGGGGTGGTGAGAATGGAGAGTGGAATACGCCTGTACCAGATCGGAGCAGAATTGGATAAAGTCGGGCTGGCGATGCCGAATCTAGGGAGTATCAATCAGCAGAGTATTGCAGGCGCCATCTCAACCGGCACGCATGGGAGTTCGCTGCGCCATGGCCTCTTGTCAGCCAGCATCCTCAGTTTGAAGATCACCCTTGCGAGTGGAAAAACAGAGACCTGTTCTCCTACACAGAATGAAGAGCTGTTCCGTGCGGCGTTGATAAGTCTAGGAGCGCTGGGTGTGATAAGCGAAATCACCTTTCAGGCTGTGCCTGCGTTCACCCTGCGCTGGAAGCAGGTTGTTGATCGTGACGTGGTGTTGTTTGAAGACTGGCCGAAACAGCTATGGACGCAGGCCGAGTTCGTCCGGGTGTGGTGGTTTCCGTACACGAGAAGAGGGGTGGTTTGGACTGCAGAAAAGACGGACGAGGAGCCTAAACAACCCGCGGGTTCGTATTATGATGCTTGGTTGGGGTATCATGTTTACCATAATCTGCTTTACCTTGGACAGCATTTCCCTAGAATTCTGCCGTGGGTGGAGTGGTTCGTCTTTGGTATGCAATATGGATTCCAGAGTGGCACTACCACGTCGGCGATTCAGCCTTCAAGAGAAGCACTACTTATGAATTGTCTGTACAGCCAGTTTGTGAACGAGTGGGCACTTCCTCTGCACAAGGGACCAGAGGCTCTACGGAGACTCAGTTCATGGCTCAACCAGCTTTCCCCTTCTGATCCAGACTACATCGAGCACGGTATTCCGTATACAGCAGAGGGACTATATGTACACGCTCCTGTTGAAGTACGAATCACAGATACTGCTAAATCCACTACACCACGCCCGCATCTCGATCCGACTTGTACGGATGAACCAACACTATACCTCAACGCTACGATATACAGACCGTATGACAGCGATCCTCCTTGCCGATTCCGCTATTACCAAGGCTTCGAGTACCTCATGAAGGAACTGGGAGGTCGTCCTCATTGGGCGAAGAACTTCGAGGTCGGCGCAAAAGAAATCGAGAGCATGTATGGGGACCGCCTGGCGGAGTGGAAGCGGATTAGGGAGAATGTTGATCCGGAGGGTATGTTTGTAGGAGAATGGCATCGGCACACACTGCTAGGAGAAGGGAAGCAGTATCCTCTAGAGGAGAGAGAGGTGAGTAGGGAAATCATGAAGGAGGGTGGGCTTTTGGTCAAGAATCTGGTCGGGACCGAGGAAAAGCGCTCGAGTGGCTATAGCAGTGAGGAGAGCTTTGATGAGATGCGTGCGAGTGAGATCACAATTCCGGGCAGAATAGAAGTCTAGAAGTGCCTATTCAAAGCAGATTTGTAGATCTAGAATCGAGGCATGAGGTATGAGGATGAAACCAAATGGATACGAACTGTTGATACCCATTTTGAGATTTGAAACCTAGTCTGAGTACGGCCAACTCTAGGGTGTCTATTTTCGTGAATCTACTCGTATATGCATCTTAAACTTCTGTCCGATATATCTAGATCCTTCAAAACTACTCCAAAAATCCTCTATACAACCCCCCCTCCTTCACTTCTTCCCAGCCGCAACATCTTCTATAATATCCACCATAAAACTACCTCCCAGAAGAATAGCAGGCTCCTCAATCCTCCTATGCTCATAGCTCAACGTACCAACACCACCAGCCTCAAGCAAGAAGATCGGCCCATCAGCCAATGTCTTACCCGCCCACCTCATCGCGAAAGCCCGCAATATATGGCCGTGTGCCACGATCAGCACGTCGCCTGGCAGCGATTTGTCGTTCAGCGCGGGCGCGTGGAATCGTGAGCGCACGTCTGCTATGAGCCGGTCTATGCGTTCTGTGACTTGTTCTGGAGACCTGTAGTTCGTTTCCAAATCAGCTTTCAACTCATCTCAATTCCCGGCCCCTCCTTCACAAATTCACATCAGAGAAGTGAAAACCGAATCGAACCAACTTACTCTCCACCAGGACATCCATCCTTCCAGATATCCCACGCGCCCCCCTCAACCCCCTCCCCCGCCCTCCTCCGCCGTATCTCCGGACTCGTCACCCCCTCATAATCCCCATAATCCCACTCCCGCGCGTCCTCGGTAATCTGCACGCACGCTTCGGTCCGGATATCAGCGTCGGGGGAGCGCTGCTGTACCCAAGGCAGTGGCTCGCGGCAGCCGAGCGAGAGCAGTTCGAGGGTTCGTTGGGCGCGTTTGCGCGGGCTTACGTATCTGTGTTGTGCATTACTGTTAACGATATGCTGTGCGTTGATGTACACAAGCCAAGTCGTGTACTGTACGAGTAGAGATAGGGGAAAGAGGAAAGGAGGGGTACGTACATGTGCGCCAGCTTCCGGGGCACAATCAGTCTATCGTCACCCACCAGCGCTCGACCCGTGGCTATGATTCTCTTTTCGCCATTCGCAGTCAGAGGCAGCTCTGTGGTACCCGTGTGTCGGCCATTAAGGGACCATTCTGTTTCGCCGTGGCGGACGACGAAGACTCGCGGGGTTGTCATTTTGGCGGGGTGTGCGGGGTTGGGTGGAACAAGAACAAGCACAAGAAATGGATTTGGATTTGGAAAAGGCTGAGTTCGATAAGAAAGAGCTGTGCGTCTACCAAGTACTTGTACGAGTACTTGGGATACTTACTCGTATCTTACGGAGTATTACTGTACTCCGTACACACAAGCTGATTGCTATGATTGGCATGATTGTAGCGCTAGCTTCACCCCACCATGCTCGTCATACCTGGATGCCAGTACAAGTACAGAAAAGACAAACCTTTCTCAGTGCGACCACGGTACCCACGCTTGCAATAAGACTCCAATATCAGATATTCCTAGAGAATAAAGCAAACCGTATATTTTCATGATCCCATATGCAATGCCTTCTATGTCCTTGAGAATCTTGCCTGCTCCCCTCCCTTCCATCTTTCTAAACCTACAAAACAGACCCTATTTACAGTCAACACATATGCCCTCAAACCCCAACCCAAGGATCATGTACTTTTCGTCGCCTCATAATAATGCGCCATCTCCAGCCCCGCCCTCTTAAACCCACACTTGACATAAAAACCCTCGTTCGCCTCGCTACAATCCAATATACTCTTATAACAGCCAATGTTCTCGGCAATGAAGTCCAGCGCTTGGATAATCTTCAGCCCGAGTTTCTTCCCCTGTTGGTCTTTCGCAACCGCGATGTCTTCGATATGTCCCACGATGCCTAGATTATGAATACTGTTTCCAATTTATCAGCCATGTATTCAGACACCAAAATAAAACCAAAACCAAGTAGAAAAGGACGTACAATTTCCGCTCCACGATCAACGCCCCAGTCCCAACGATCCGCGTCCCATCATCTACAACCAGCAGGTAGTAACCCCCCTTACCCTGCGTGTTCATCCACGTGTAGCGCTCGTCCCATTGGGCTTCCGTGACGTCGCCTACCGTGGTCAGGACGCGCAGGCAGTCGAGGAAGCCGCGCGCGTAGTCGCTTTTGCGGAGGGAGCGCAGGGTGTACGTGTCTGGGAGGGAGGCGGCGATGGTCGGGGATACGAGGTCGGATGTGAAGAGGCCGGCTTCGGTTTCTGCGGAGGTGCCGTTGAGGTGCGTGGAGTCGAGGGCTGTGGTCGTCGCGTCGACGGTGGGGGTTGGGGTTGGGGTGCTCATTTTGATACTTGGTGTATGTATCTGCGAGTGTGTAGGATATTGAATGGTATGGTCAATCTGTTTGAGGGAAGGCCTTGGGGCTTTTGTATTCAATTAGCTTGATTGTCCTTTGTTCTTTGAAAGGTTTTGAAAAGTACTTGTAGAGGGAGGCTGATTTATGTGAATAGGTTGATAGAATTATCAGATTTCCTGGACCTGAGGAGGGATCCTATGAATGTTTTTGATGCGTTGCGAAGAGTGTCCACATCTCAATCGTGTTTACGAAGCTGCAGGTACGAAGCCTTGTCGCAGAGCTAAGCTGAGGCTGAGCTGTGCAGGGGCTCGGGTAGAGCCGATCTCTTGTTCTAAGAATAACCTACCCCTATTTTATCTTTCTCCTATTGGTACAGTAAAGCACCATTGAATTTTGAAAACAAGATATGATATACTCCGTATAGCACCCTTACAATCTAAATAAGATGTAGCCAAGTTTACGTAAATTATCAGACATGCTACAGCAGAGTATCTAGTACCGGCACATGCACCTAAATTAGTCTGCAGCTATCCATACTTCCAAACCCCGCCGCAACTCCACCCTCTTCACTCTTGTCCCCCTTGGTCCTCAGCAAATACCCCGCTTCTTCGTTATGGAGCACTTCTCTACTCGTCTGGTCCCACAGACACGTTCCATAAATTCCCAATTCGCAAATCACTCCCCCGTTTTCTATCACACCGTTCCGCAATATCAGGTTGCGAACTGGAGGGGGCATGATGATTTCCATTAGGATGTACGACTTCCAGTGTGTTTCTGGGAGTGAGTTCAGGAAAGGTGGGATCGCGGTCCGGTAAATGTTGTTTCCTCCCCCTTCGCGCTGCGGTTTTAAAACGTAGCCTTTGCAGCGCTCTGGATCGACCGCTAATTTGCGAGCTTCAAGGCCAGCAGGCGAGTCGTCGAGCGGGTAGATGTTGGTAAATGTTTTGGAGAGGTTGTCAACTTCATCCGTGCTGTTCTTCAAGAATCGTGTAAGGATTGAGGGTTCCGAGGAAGAAGTGGGTGTTGCGAGCACTTGTTGGACTTTCTTCGCGCCGGCAAGTTGGGTAAGAATGGTTGGACATTTGATGGCGTTTGACCGTTCAATTTGCAGGCGTGCTTGCCAGGCTGTTGAATCCGGATAGTCTTGTGGCCCGTAACCTGCACGTAGATAAACGACGGCAACCTCGAAGATTTTGGAGGCATTGCTTGGCGGGTGGTACAGAAGCTGCCTTCGAGGTGTATTGGCTATAGTGGTTTGGGAGAGGACTTTGGCAAATGGTAATCGGAATACAGGAATAGGAGACTCATTCCGCTGCAGTTCAAATTCGAGGTACCGTTGATCAAAGATATTCCGTTCGGGATCTTGCACCAAGAAGATTACACAGCAGTTATGTATGGGCTCGAGTTGAGTATACGTATTGTAAGCAGCCCGGATACCTGAAGCCAAGGATTTTGTACTCTCGTTTTCGGGGAGGTCTAATTCTTTCGTGGACAATGGATTTTCCAGCAGACCATAATCGGCGAGGCAAAGATGTCTAAGGGGAGTCAATCACGTGGAATAGAACTAGAAGTCAAGCAGACAATTTTCAAGGTGCCACAGGCACATACCTGTGTAGGTTGGAGGTTTGAGACGACAGGCCACCGAATGAAGAAGCAATGGTATTAAACTCGACCTGTTTTATGACGGGGGGCTCATCATTGGTAGCTTGATGGACCATGTAATCTGACCGGAAAAGCCCCAGGGAGAGACTCTATGATGGCTTTAGCAAAGTCCAACGAGTCTATGCTCGGACGCACCTGAACATATCCTTCCTCTTTGACTTTTAGATGGACTTGCCATAACTCAGCAATAAACTCGTCAACCTCAAGAATTCTAAATTCTAGTCAGCTACGGCTAATAATCGCGTTATTGCCATAAGAATGGGAGAGAACAGAAGAATTATCTAGCTCAAATAAGAAAGCCAACGTACTCTTGCACAATGTCCCTCAAAAACTCTTCATCCTGTGCAATCAAAGCGTATAAGTGATTATATGCTCGCTGTATTGACTTTGCTTGCTCGAAACAGACACGAGGAAAGGGGCTTGGAAATAAGGTGACAGGAGCAGTGGTTGCCAGAACCCCATGAGGATCTGTCTCGGCGGATACGAGAGAGAGTGGTGGTCTCACGGCCAAGCCATGGGCAATAGACCAGTCTTTGATAGTGGACAGCAGTTGCTCGGATTCCGCGGCCGTCAGTTCGGGAGGGTAGCTTTGTGGGGGTGGCATGATCGAGTCTGCTACAAACGAATGTTAGGTTGATGGAACTGCAGCCGATCTCAAGGAGGGATTGGATGATGAAGCAAGGGGAGACGTACCTTTACCTCCCAGATTATTTTCAGACCGATAGCGGGGCGGGGTGGGATGAGGGCGGGGTATATTTCTTATCGAAGGGCACGTGGTCATGTATCCAGCACGCCAGCCTGCGGCGTAACTTCAACAGCTTCAATTTGATATATACTGTAAGGTGTAAGGGCCGCTGCATGTCTAAGGTGCGTATATTCTCCCACTCTTAGGAATAGATACTCTGAGGGCCACGGACTTGTTTTCTTGGCTACCATCAGCCAGCCATACCTACGACGGAGAAGCCTCCCTAGCCGAATCGACGAGTACTCCCCCTATCCAAAGAGGGCAATACAATACAAGTACAAGCAGGCAGAGGCCGAGGGCCGAGGTATTGGATATGAAATCTATTCAAGGTCTCTATTATGAAGAAACAAATGATTAAAATCGACTCCATTGGTCCTACTACCAAGGCAATGATGGATTAGCTGAAGGACATCAAGGTTGAAATATGTGGAGTATAATTTCTCACTGCACATGGGAACCCTTACGTTCATCAAAGTCTATCATGCGATTACTAAACGTCATTAAAATATAGTTCAAACTGACTACCGCCTGCAGCGACGCTGATAGAGTATCGAAAAAACCACAGTATTCTATGCTTGATTGCTCCAAATGACACCCATTCTATGCAGCCCCAATTCAAAGGCCAGATTTCCAACTATTGACAAGCAATTCGCAACCAAAAACAAGATGCTGTATTCCATACCCATCGCTTATTTATGCTATTTTACTCTCTATTTCGCTCTTTGAAAATGCAGGCGCTCACTCAAAAATTGGACGATGCGTTGACGTTGGTCCTCGCCGGGTTGTGATAATTCTCCAGCGTGCTCTGGAAAGGATTGGCCTGCGCGGTTCCACCAACACTGCCCGTCTTCTCATGCCCTGCGCTTCCCGTTTGGAATCCCATCAATCCGTCGCCTTCATCACTACTCTTCTTCCTCCCCCATATGCGCCATGCGACGATGAACAGCCCTCCGAGCACAATAGCACCACCTACACCGACAACCACACCAATAACTGTTATTTTGGTTTTATGTGACATGCCGCTAGAGGAGCTGCTGCTAGTCTGGCTGGCGAGAGCCGCGGTATTGGTAGCAGTCATTACAACATCAGCAGTAGAAGATGATGTGAAGGTGATTTGGGAACCGCTGACGGTCGAAACGGCTGTGACAACATTGACAGACTGGCTCGTGGTTGTAACAACCTCCGGGGTCTGGGTAGTTTTGCTGGAATCCTCGGTTGAGGTGGTCTTGACATCCTCGGACGACGAAGACGACGCGGCGTCGGAGGCCGATGTTGTTTGCGCAGCGTCCGAGCTAGTGGATACAGCCGCTGTGGTAGGAGTCTCGGAGGTCGAAAGAGCGGCGCTCGATGTCGGGCTTTGGACTGGTGTTGAGGTTGAGTCTGCTTTAGACGTTGTCAAAGGAGTGGCAGATGCAGAGGTGCTGATTTCTGCTGTGGTGGACGCTGCCGCGGATGTGGCTGATGTAGAGACTTGGGCCGATGTGCTCTCCGCCGACGAGGTAGCCGTTGCAGAGACTGCCTTCTTTGCATCTTCCCGCCCGAAGATGTTCACAGAGTCTAGCCAGGCGGCTTGTGTGAGGGCGAGAAGGAGCGCGAGGATGGACAGCATCCGGAGTGGAGGCCGTGACAACATGTTGTGTGTGCGAAGCAAAGGCGGTAGACGGATGGATGGTGTTTGTGAGTGCAGAGATGGATCGATAGATGGGTTATGATATGCACTCGGCTGTAGATGGGTGATGTGGTATGTGGTGATGCGATGTGGTGGCAATGATGGGTGAGATCAGGCGGTTATAGGAATGTCTTTGTCTTCGTATTCAACAGGGCTAGGTTGCTATAGGCCAAGACTGATGTTGTTCTTTTGTTGCTGTTGTAACTCGTGACTCGTGACCGTGAATGTGAATTGGTTTGAAGCTGTGATTAATTACAAACGAATGTGAGAAGGAAAAGAAAGGAATTCGAGGAAGATTGGCTTGGTGTGGTGTTGCAGAGTTGTGAAGGAATGAATGGAAGGAGCGGAAGAGTACGGGGTAACTACTGAGATGAAGGGTTTTGCATTTTCCATTTCAGCCAGGATCGTCCATTTGCGGTTACTCGCAACGGCCGGGCGGACCGCTTTAGTAATACCTCGAAATAGGTAGCAATGCACAGTACGGGTACCTTGTGCATGCATAACATGGCATAGCATAATTACATAAAATAGTGCAGCTTGGAGGGGCTGGTGGGGTAAAAGTTTTCTACAGGGATCCCCACCAAGCACAGTTCTGTCGTAGGTCTTCTGTACAACTCGTACAAGTATACAACCACCAAAACCTCTTCCCAGTAACTCTTTTATAGTCGGGTTCACGTCTGCTGTGTGAATTCCAATGCCACGATTATAAAAAAACTCAATTTGCCTACATCTAGATCTACATCACCATCTCCGTCTCCATCTTCACGCCCAACTTTTAACTTACGACCGAAAAACACCACCATGTCAAATACTAAAGCAGTCACCACTCTATCAGTCGATGCCCTGCCCAAGATTGCTACGGGCAAGGTGCGAGAGCTTTACAAGGTTGACGAAAAGACGCTCCTTTTTGTCGCATCCGACCGCATCTCAGCCTACGATGTAATCATGGAAAATGTACGAGTCCCTCCCTCCAGATACCCGTTCCTCTTCCCGTCTCCTACTAACTTATCTATTTTAGGGTATCCCATCCAAAGGCCTACTCCTCAATCTCCTCTCCGCCCACTGGTTCAACGTCCTTCCAACCCTCCTGCCCTCCCTCCAAACCCACTTCATCACTCTCTCGCTCCCCTCTTCAATCCCACAAGCCCAACATGCCCTCTTGCAGAACCGCTCCATGCAAGTCCGCCGCCTCAAGATCTTCCCTATCGAAGCCATTGTCCGCGGCTACATCACCGGCTCCGCATGGAAGGAATACAAAGTCTCCGGCACCGTGCATTCCATCCCCATCGCTGTAGGTCTAAAGGAGTCGCAGGCCTTCCCTCAAGGCGCCATTTATACGCCTAGCACGAAAGCCGAGGCCGGAGAGAACGACGAGAACATCTCTCCCGCGAGAGCTGCTGAGATTGTAGGACAAGAGTACGCGGATAGGATTGAGAAACTCGCTCTCAGTCTCTATACTGCTGCTAGGGATTACGCAAAGGATAGGGGTATCATTATTGCAGATACGAAGTTCGAGTTTGGTTTGGACGAGGAGACTGATCAGGTTGTACTTGTTGATGAAGTACTAACACCTGACTCGAGTCGCTTCTGGCCGGCCGATAAATATGAGATTGGCAGGGAGCAGGAGAGTTTTGATAAGCAGTATTTGAGAGATTGGTTGGTGAAGGAGGGCTTGAAGGGAAAGCAGGGGGTGAGAATGCCGGAGAATATTGCGCTAGAGACGGCAAATAAGTATAGGGAGGCTTTTGAGAAGTTGACGGGTGGAAGTTGGGAGGACGCTGTGAAGAAGTGATAAGGGAAGTGAAGAGATCTTCTTCGTAGAAGATCATTTATTAAATACCCCACGACTTTACTTGAATAAACCATTAAGTGTGACGATTCTCTTCAGCGTTTAAATAAATCATCTGCCTCACCAGTTTTCCCAAACCATATCCGGCAGCACGGTCCTCATCACAGCCCAGTGACCCAATGCACTTTTTTGCTGCCAGTTTCTAAATCTCTCGGTATCATTCCTGCTCAAAATACCCCCGTCAGCCTTCACTTCTGTGAAAACCCGCTCATCTACTTCATGCTGAGGCATGAGAAACATCTGTCTTGCCCCACTGTGGAGGAAATCCGCTTCGCTTGGACTCCTAAACGTAACTATATCAGCTGCACTGGTGCAGAAGATGACCATATTAGTAAAGTCTCTGCCATCTGCTGCAATGCTCTCAGGAGATGGCTCAGATTCGCGGAAGACACGACAGGTGGGAAAGACTGTCCGGATGGTTTGGACGATGATCCTGGCGGATGGGAGAAGCAGGTCACCAGCGTAGTTCTAGACATGGTTAGAACTCTCAAATACGAGTGTGGAAATATGGTCGACACTCACAATGGCAATTACCCCGCTTGGCTTCAAGATAGACCTCAGATCCTGGATAAATTCCACGGTGAAAAGCTCGACAGGCTCTGCACCACCAGTAAATACGTCATGAACCACATAATCGTATTGTTCACCAGACCGAGCCACTGCATCGGCGTATGATACTGCGTCAGCAATAATTGCTGTGTGATCAGGTGGTAGCGCAAAATATTTGGTCGCATACTCATGGACAACAGGATCAATCTCGACGATCGTTGTCTTGATACCATGGGCCATGAGAGCCGCAGGAGTCGTACCAATACCAAGGCCACTGTCAAGTGTTAGCTAATCCTTAAAATATGGCGGCTTCAGCACTCACATCACCAACGCTGTAGCTTCCGAGTCGGGAACTCGTTCTGGCACCTCCATCAGCCGGACAGCTTCCAACATCACAAAAACCCCGTAAATTGGCTCTGGGAGGCCATGTGTTGCTCGCGCTGCGAGCCATTGACCGCCAAGCAGGCTGTGGTCGCATCTCAGGACCCGGAATCCTTGCTTGTCACTTTCAAAGACTGAGATGTATCCAGTGAGTGACTCGGCGCGATCGATGAGCGACCACCCAGACTTGCTCAACGTAGAGTTCAGTGCAGACGTCGTGTATGAGTATGGCACGTGGTAGTTGAAGATGGATGTGTGCAGCAATGCCGGCAAGGCGTACAGAAGAAGCTTTGAGGGAGCAAAGATAGAGTAAAGCGCTGTAAGTTGACATTGCAGCCCAAGTCGGGAATGAAGCAAGTCTTTCCCAATGACACGCAGAGTCCAGTGGCCGGTGAAGTATTCCATGGTTCTGTAGAATGCGTATGAGCAAATGCCTGGCATTGCATCCGACAGCCATTGGACACGGCCTGGATTGAGCTCCAGGTCATCCAGAATGGTAGCGGTACACGAGACGGACAGGAGAAGAAGTGGAAGGAATGTGAGACTCTCAATAATGATGGGTCCATACACCGCACCCATGAAGCCACTGATGCGAAAAAGGGAGAATTGCATGACTGGGATGTATGCCGCGATGAAGGGCAGCAGTTTGACCGGCTTCACTGGCAACTGCCGCCTCACGAAGAGGTTGCCGGACCATCCCAGGAAACACGCAGTCATCACGCCTTTGGAGTGCCATATGGAAGATGGAATGGAGCCATAGACCGGTGATAGAGTGAGTAGGGATACGTTGGAGTATGCGGCCGCCAGGGTCAATAAGACAGCCGACTGAATGAGGATCCAGGCCTGCTGAAGCACCCATTTCGTCCACGTCTCTTCTTGAGCCTTTGCAGCCAATTCTCTCAATTCATTCTCGAAACTTTCCTGGGTCAACGAGGGGTGTTCAGAGGACTTCTGTACGGGCTTTGGTGATTTCAGGGCGGATGAGCGAGCCATCAGATGTGAATTGACGACAACGGGTTATTATGAGTTGATCGTCTGATTTCTATCGCCAGCGACTCTCCGAGAAGTTGAACAGCTGGAGTTTTCAAGACGTTGCAGTCACTGGCTGAATAGAACAGGCCATAGCGTTTAAGCCTGAAACGCCTGCAAATTCGAACAGAAAGAAGGGTGAAACAATGGTGAGATCACGTGCGTAATATACTCGTTACAGTATCTTGCTTCTCCAGCCCGGGTCCAGCAGTTAACCATCGCCTGTATATACTTTTATCACATCCTGGTTGTTCTAGATCATCAATTCAAGCTTTAAAGCTGTTAGAGAGAAAGGCCCCTAGTATTATTCCAAAGCTACACTAGCGAGCTATTCTCCAGAGCAAAGTTGCTCATAATGGTATCCTTACAGCATTTTGTATATGACTTGTGTGCATCTTCTCTACTGCGGGTATAATGAGACCCTCAATCTCCATCTCCGGGTCTCCCTCTGGCAGGTCTTTGGGATCCAGAGGCTTCTCACCAATCTCGCCATCGCTGGCACTAACCGTCCCACTGATTGGCCGAGTCCTCTTACTTCTCGGTACTCGAATCCAGGTGTCTTTTTTCCCAGGAGCCACGAATACCACTTCCCATTTTCGCGTTGATAGTAGGTTGCCAATCACAAGATGATGTTGGTACCGTTCTAGCGAATATTGTGCTTTGTGCACCAATATTTCCGGATCTGTCTCTAGTTTAAAGGATACAATCATGCCTTCCGGTGCCCAACCGTCTACCAAGTTCTTCAAGAATTTCGGGACGGGGTCTAGGTCGACAATCAAACGTTTGCTTCGAGGCACCGCCGGTGAAGAATCGAAATTGTCAAATACTTCTTCTTCCTTCTCTTCGTTGCTTGCAGCATCTCTTTCTTCTTTCTGCACGTCTGTTGCGTTGGTGGACTGTATCTTGTGCTCAACCATTCGCTCCGGTGGGACAAAGAAGTCGGAGACTGCTGCAGCGAGGTATAACAAACCACTGGATCCTAGGGTGCGCATGAGCTGGGAGATGGAGCGCAGGACGAAAAGGTAGTCGTTGATAGTCGTGAAGGGGAGAGTCAGGAGTAGGTTGCTCTCCTTGGCAGCATTGTACTGTCTGAGGACTTTCTGCATCTTTTCTTGGTATTCTTCATTGGCAACTATGCTGCCATCCGAACTTTCGTGGAGGAAATCCAGGAAGCAATTTGTGGTATGGCTGTAGTGGCGAGAGTACGGCAAAAGACTGAACTGTCGGTGTAAGAAAATAACTGCATAGCCAGCCTCGAGGAAGTATTCTGCGGACGTTGCACCTCGTGTACCCGCGCTGAAATTGTCGATAAACCTGACGGTCTGCCTCTCGAGAGGGACGGTTGTGCCTCCGGACGTAACCAAGACGACGCGTCTGTCAGCAGCCGCGTGGAAGTCTATGAACGCTTTGGCCTGGGCGGTATGTTCCTCGAGCGCCGCTGGAGCTGGGTTTTCGTGGAAGTAATCCCGTTCAGCCACTTCGGCTGTACTCTGTCGCGCTAAAGCAGGCTTCGAATTCGAAGTGTAGCTTGACATTGTCGTTTGGGAGGACTCTGAGAAGAGGGAGGGTGATGGGGAAACGGGTCTCGAGTCGGGAAGGTTAAAGGAAAGGGTAAAGGTAGAGCTTGAACTTGAGCCTGGGGGCTCGTAGGTAGTCTGCAGAGTAGGATTAGCCATAAGGAATGAAATGTAGATATTTTGGGTTGTTTATAAAGGAGTATGTCTAATATTACCTCAATGAAGTTCTCCCCCAAATGCGATGCAGCCCTTCACTTTCACTCGGCGATTAACCAAAATACCTCGGCCAGCGACGAATGTGCCGGGAGTTCGGTCCAAGGGCAATATCACCAAATGACTGACTAGTTCTACGGACCCTAGTAGACTCGAGTATAGCGATACTTGAATTCGGAGTACATTAGTAGTGGCGGAGTACTGTAGTCGTAGCCGTGGCGTAAGCTTATTGTTATCGTGCCTGATGTGAGGTTGAGGAGTATTCGCACCGGTCCGGCACTTGCATATGTTACCCCGCGTCTCATGGTGGGGCAGATTCATCTATTTGTCTAGATAGGTACTTGTAGTATTTAACTCAACTCTGGATCATTCTTGTCGAACAAATATGTCAGAACATAGAGAACCATTTCGCTATAATAGATGACATTCCCGTGAACTTTGAAAGTTTTCCGTTCTTGCCAGAGCCTGGTGCAAATATCCCACAAGCCCTGAACCTTCATCCAATTATTTAGGACGAGATTTTACCTAGATCCGCAGCAAATAGGCGGTTCTTCCAGACGTCTGCAGAGCAATGCCTGCCCACGGGGAGAGGTATGAAATAAGTCTTGCGCCGGATGCAGAAAAAAACATGTCATTTGGTATCCGAATGCCGCTATGAAACTGAAAACTACAACGCTCAATATGTCCCCGCTTCGTATTCTCCATACATGCCAATGCCAAGTCTAAATCAAGTATAGATCAATACCGGTAGACTGGTGCCTTGGCACTAGGCTGTGTGCCAGATCCCTCAATCCTCACATTGTCTTCGTCCGATGTGTCACCAGCTGCGTGCATTGTGAGCTTTCCAGTAGCACTTTCCTGTCTCCCAATGTAGCTCTGCGTATCCTGAAATCCAGGATGGTATGGCTCAATGCCTAACCTGTCATTGAACTGCCCTGTAGCAGTAGGAGGCTTGTCTTTTGGGTAGGGCGGCTTCTGCTCCGGCTTCGAGGCCATCTCAGAAGGGTCGGAGAAGGGGTTTTCACTGTCAACGTCTGTTGGAGCGTAATCGCCAGGGGGTGGTATCTGTGGCGCTGTAGCCACATCCTTCCTCGAAGGCTTGCTATGGTTTGGCGGAGGGCCAGGAGGAGCTGCAAAGTCAGACTCGATGTGTCCTGGAGGCGGCCCATTGGGAGGAGTTATGCCAGTCTCTCCATTGCCCAACCCTGCAGCCTTTCTCGATGACAGTATCGCACGCTGATGTCGATTCATCGCTTTACTCAACTGTTCGTTTGTTTCGATCAAAGTCTCCATGGTATCGTTGTCAGGTGAGGGGTTCTCCGCTATCATATATGCTTGCACGCTCCTACTCGCACTCTGGCAGCGATCAGCGAACTCCCGGACGAGTTCATTTTGCAACAGTTCGGAGGGCGGTGTACTCTGGACTGTCTGTGAAAGTAATTGCGCCGAAGTTCGAGCTTCTTCGATGCGGGAGGAGAGTTCGTGGGGAGGAGGGAGTCGGTGGCTGTGGTGGTTCCGAGAAAAGTAGTTTTGGCTGTGGGGATCGACAGGAGGAGGAGCGTTGACTCGAGGACCTGCTGGACCCTGCCTGCTGTCAGTATCACTATCCACTGCACGGGGAGAGTAAACCATACGTGAATTTTGACCATGCGCTCATGTTCTTTTTTCCACATCTCGTTGAGCTGCGCGCATCCCTCGTCGTTCGCCTTATCTCTCTGAAATGTTTCGAGCGTTTCCATAAGGATCTGCTTGACACTTGGATCCCTTCCAAATCGCAACAGCTCCTTCACCGTCTGAACGAACTTCGAGTCGAGGTTTCTTGTAAACGTCTTGCCAGGGTTGTCGGACAGTATTCTGATCAGCATGATGGCATTGTATTGTATATAAGGTTTCGCAAAGTTGTCCTTGGAGAGGAACTTTCGAATGAGATGCGCGGACTCCTTTGCCGCGGAGGGGGAGGATTCGCAAGATTCGACAATCGTAGGGAGGTAAAGCACCTCTTCCCCCTGCGAGAATTAAACATCAGCAGCCAGTCACCTCTTAGAGGCATTGCAGACAGAGGGGAGCCATACGGAGCCATTCGGTCCACCAGATTCGCAGAACAGTCGCTGTTGCGCGTATTAGTACCGGTACGTGGCTGGAGCCTGAAGCTGTCACATACAACATTGCGCAGCGCATTTGCTTCTGGGGTATCGGCTTGCGAGTCTGCAGGTCCAGCTGTAGGTCCAGCTCCTTCAGGGGCGTCTGTGTCTCTGGCTGGAGGGGAAAAGTATTGTATTAGTATGGCGGTGTTAAAGGGGGGTTTTGGGCGATCCTACGTTTGCGCTTTAAAGATCCCAGCATCCGGTTGACATTCATACTCTTCATTGCCTTCATGATGAAGGGTCGGGGGGTAGTATGGTATGGGAACTTCAAGGAGAGGAGGAGGAAGAAGAGGAGGAGAGGGGAGAAAAGAGGAGGGAAGATTGTGTATATGAGCGATGTATGAAACTGGGGGTTCTTATGGTGTTGTGAATTCGTTGCTTGGAGATTGTCGGTAGATTGTCGGCTGGCTGTTTAGGAAGCTGAGCCACCCTGTGAGGACGTGGGATGTGAGTGAGGATTACGATTTTGTAGCGCGCGCACCTTTATAGTGTACAGTACTGTAGGTACCTACCTAAGCTAAGTTACTGGTCTTCACAGCAATTGAACACCCACACCTCATGTTTTCAACGCTCTAACATGTCGGTCCTATTCTTGCGCCTTGCGCGCAGCTATCAATCTCCCGCGACGCGTATTATACTCTCTCAATCTCGACCCGTCGCTGTTCTCCCTCGAAACGCACTGCTCTTACGACGCCCCGCATCGACAGCAACCCGAGAAGCTGGCTCAGTCGTCACTCGACTAAAGAACCTCCTCTATGGGACATCCCTCTCCCTTTTCGCCGTCTTCAGCTACCTCTATATCACCGATACCCGAGCTAGTGTACACCAATGGCTCGTCGTTCCCGCATTGCGGTGGCTCTTACCTGATGCCGAGGATGCACACCATATTGGAACTAAAGCTCTGAAGGCAATGTACTCATTCGGCATCCACGCCCGAGAACGAAATTCCAAGAATCAAGACTTGAAGGATGTAGATTTGGGCATCACAGTATTTGGGCAGAGGCTACAGAACCCAATTGGGACGTCTGCGGGTCTCGATAAGCTGGCAGAAATACCAGATGCGCTTTTCGCATTAGGACCTGCGATTGTGGAAGTGGGAGGAGCAACACCATTCCCGCAAGACGGTAATCCTAAGCCGCGAGTGTTTAGGCTGCCTAGCCAAAAATCTCTGATCAATCGATACGGACTGAACTCTCTAGGCGCGGAGGACATGGCTATGCGATTAAGGGAACGTGTACGGCTTTTCGCATATCATAATGGCTACGGCATTGGCAAAGATGCCGAGGAATTTGTTCTCAATGGTGGAGCGGGAGTTCCAGCCGGAAGCTTGGTGGAGGGGAAACTGTTGGCTGTGCAAGTCGCCAAGAACAAGCTTACGAAAGATGAGGACATCGAGGCTGTGAAGAACGATTATGTCTACTGTGTGGAAAAGTTGGCACCTTATGCAGATATATTGGTGGTAAATGTCAGCAGCCCAAACACCCCAGGTTTGCGAACGTTGCAAAAGGTAGAGCCTCTAACTAGAATACTGGAGGGTGTGGTTGCTGCAGCAAGATCTGTAGACAGGAAGACAAAACCTCGGGTGATGGTCAAAGTCTCACCTGATGAAGACCAAGATGAACAGCTCGAGGGAATTGTGGAGGCTATTTGGAGAAGCGGGGTCGACGGAGTTATAGTTGGAAATACGACGAAAAGAAGACAAAATCTCATCCCTAACCATGTTGACTTGCCAGCCAAGGAAAGGCTAATACTGGACGAGCAAGGTGGATTTTCAGGCCCGCAGATGTTTGAGAGAACTTTGGGACTGGTGAAGAGATATAAACGTCTTTTAGACCAAGGACCACCTCCACCCCATGAGAAGGAACCGGCGAAATCACCTAAGCTGGTTGGGGGTGCCGAAACTAGGGATGAACCTACAGTGAAAGAGTCCCTCACAGGATCAACGGCGGCCGGTGTTGGTCTGGGGAAACACGAACAAAAAGTCATATTCGCTACAGGTGGCATCACAAACGGGAAGCAGGCGCTTGAGATTTTGAATGCTGGAGCTAGTGTGGCACAGATATACACTGCATTGGTATATGGGGGTGTCGGTACAGTTTCAAGGATCAAAAAAGAGATGAAGAATGAAGTTCTGGGCAAACCTTAGATGAGGGCCCCTTGTGGTTGTGGAATAGCAGCAGAGCAGAATTGTACACAATACAAGCATTAATGTGTAACTCGCAGAAGATCGTCTACGGTAGGTATTGATTATTTACTCGCAAAAGGCAGCTACAGTCAGTCATCGGCATTTGGCCCGTGGGGGTAATGCTTCGTGGGCTTTTCACACACAACCTCACTGACTTCAAACTACCTAGCTACGAATGCAATGCTGGTGCACATCGACTGGATTGCTCAATACATCTTATGGGCATTTCTGTCTTCTTGTTACGCGGACGAGTGTTCCATGGTCCGTTCTAGGTCTGCTGCTAAGCCGGAGACTTTTGGTTGAAGGGGTGTTGGAACTTGGAACAGCTGCTCAGTTACAAAGTATCTCTAGGCTAATGAATGAATGAAGCTCTACATTACCAAGGACACGGACACGGACATGGTGGATCAGATGGGATTTTCTTCTCTGTACTAACCTATACAGTCCTTCATCATGTCCTGATTACCTGATAATACACCATGCAAGTAGTAACCTAACTATAGTTTCTAAGTAGAATCCAGTTGCCCTATAGTCGAGTTTCATTGGTGCCGAAAATTTCTTCTTCAAAATTTCAAGCCAAGGACCCACTTGTCCGGCCCGCCCATCCTCTGGTATGTATATACGAAAACAAACACTTTGCGTTTCAAAAACATAAGCCTGCCCGGCTAGGTATGTTACAGTCTAGAAGATGAATCATGAGAATGGTTGCTAACATCTTCCCAGCTCAATCGGTAGAGCGTCAGACTCTTATATCAAGAAGCAATCTGAAGGTTGCGGGTTCGACCCCCGCGTTGGGCTCAATTCCCAACGCTTAAGCATAGCTTAAACACCACATTTTTGCAATTTTTGCCTTCTTTTTTTTTATTTAGTGTTGCAATAGTGCTTAGGCCTTTTTTAATAGTGTTTTTTTTAAACGACAGTTTCTAATTTTATATAATAAAACCTAGATATCTTGCAAAAATTCTGTGCCACTTAGTAGAGAATTGAAATTTCACTTTGAGTCGTGGAGTGTTATTTGGTACGAGAGTCACGTGTGGTCTATTTCAAGGTACCAAGGTACCAGCCAGTTGTCATTCGAGTCTGGAAACTGTCCTGAAAACATGGATTTACCGCGGAGCCCACCACAGCCCGCAATGCTTTGAAAGTAGCAAGCAAGAGTAATAGAAATGGCTTCAAACAACAACAAGAAAGCGGAGCCACAGATCGTCCAGTGGCTCCTCGACACACGCAACTTGTGGCCCGTACCGCAGAGGGCCGCTCCAGGGATGAAGTCCAAGAGCTGAAGTCGGTTGTATGTATTGTATTCACGGCTGTTAAAACCAGTCACTTTATTCCACCATGCTGATTCAAAAAGGCTTCCCGAGCGTTGGCTCTCCTTTCTTCTTCCGAGCAAGAAGCTGTGCTCAGATACTACCAAGTCAAAGACGCTAAGATGAGCCTTGCTTCTCATCTACTGAAGCATCTTGTCATTACAAAATACTGCAATGTGCCATGGTCAAAGAGCAAGATATCTAGACAGCCGACACACGGGAAACCGTGTTACATTCCAGAAGGCGATGATCACATGCACATTGATTTCAACGTCAGCCATCAAGCGGGGATTGTGAGCCTGATTGCTGCCATAGGATTCGAGAATCATGTTGATGTTGGGACAGATGTGGTATGCGCGAATGAAAGATTAGTTCATGATTGTTCCAATATCGACAAAGAGGGATTCTTCGCCTGGGTGGATATCCACAGCGACGTGTTTGCAGATTCAGAAGTGAATGACATGAAATTATCGCCCGTCTCGACAAGGTCGGTTGGAATATTGGATGGAGAAATCGAGGGTTATGCAAAGGATACGCTGTCACGATGTCAGTGGAGGAACAGAAAGCTCGACATAAAGGTCATGACAGGAGGTGGCGTTCCAGAGGTGGTGGAATTGTCAAGCAACGTGGTCATCGAAGCAAAGCTGCGGCGGTTCTATGCTATGTGGTGCCTAAGAGAGACCTATGTGAAAATGACTGGCGAGGCACTACTTGCTTCTTGGTTGAAGGACTTGGAGATCTCTAATGTGCAAATCCCAGCAGCAAAAGAAAGCGCCGACCCGTTTTCCTTAGAGGTAGGAGACATTGCCCAGGATTTCAAGATGATTTTCAAAGGGAAGCCAGTCAAGGACGTGAATATGGAATTGTCCGCACTAGGATCCGCGTACATGGTAGGAGGCTGCGTAAGACCTTTAGCGGTGATGGGAAAGTGGCTGGAGTTGAATCTTGAGACGGATGTCCTAGATATTGCAGAAGCAAACCCCTAATGTCCATTTCGACGCAAGGTGCGTGGGTATTGGGTTCTGAGCCTCTTGAAAATAGCTAGGATTCTAAACATATATGCTGGACAGGATAGATATAAGGAGTGTATCTCTTCAACGGAGGAAGACTAAGGATATCACAGCTCAACCCAATGAGCAAAAGAGAGGCCAGAGAAGGAGCCAGCAATGCAGCATTAAGCTTCTCCAATAACATATTTTATACAGTATAGAGTGCTCCGTAGACTAGAGATATCAGAACCCGCTATCTATAATATCTAATGTCCTCCCAAGAACGCCGCCGCCGAGAAACGCCATCCATGCATGCCAAAAAGTCAAGATCCAGCTATCCCAAGATTCAGGTGTTTAATGGCTCGCCATCTTTTCCCCATCTACTAGCTTCGTCACCACCCTTCCACTCTCTCTCGACATATCCCAACTCCCTCTTCACCCTCTCCACAGTCTCCTTATGACCTGTATTCTTTCCTATATTATCACTAATCTTAATAGCTTGGTTTCCTGCTGCGGAGCCGAGCTTGATGACAATATTGAGTGGGGTAGACTTGGTGCCGGTACTCTGGTGGATGAAATCGTTGGTGAAAAAAGTGCCAACACCGAAAGTTGTGTTGAAACCAGCATCGTCGGATATCTTCTTGTACTGTATGCATAGGTCGATATTTAGAGAATCAGAGAAAACAATGGTTTTCTTGTCCTTGATTCCTTGCTCATCATAAAACCGTCGCATAATCTTAACGAAGTCGGCAGGGTCACCAGAGTCTTGTCGAACGCCAGCGAAAACGTCCGCAAAAGTCTTTGCTTTTCCATCGATCTTGTCCAAAGAAGTTTCCAGAGGTACCTCGGAGGTCTTGCCATCCCCGGTGGTCGTCATGCGGGGTATAGGTTGCTTGAAGGATCCCAGAAAGACAGACGTGCCGAAGGTATCCGTGAGTGCAATTCCTAGAACGCCTTCTCCGAAACAGTCAACCCAATGGTTTAATGCAGTCGTCGTAGCCGTCTTGTAATCTCCGGTGATAGCGGCGACGCCCATGAACCATTCGTGTGCGACTGTGCCAATTGGAGGAATCCCGAACCTCATTGCCAAATGGACATTACTTGTTCCCGAAATTGCGCCTGACAGACCAGCCTTCTCCCCTGCCTTCTTCGCCTTGACCAAGCCTCGGAATACCAACGCCTGCGTATGATAATCTCTTCTCCGTCTGGTTCCAAACTCGGAAACGACACAGCCAGCCTCGAGAAGGCGCATTCCCTTAGCATAGGCCTTGTCTTCTTGTCCATCATATGTCCAATCGGTATCCATGAATCGGAAGTAAGCTTCGCTCGTCAGGGCCAAGAGCGGGATCTCGTAGAGAATCGTCTCCACCCATAAACCCTTGATCGTCAGGCAGAATTCACCAATGTCATCCTCACTTCCAGTGTCTTTCTCGGGCGTGAAGGAGGCCTCGATTTGATCGCGAGGATTGAGGCGGAACTCTTTGAGGAAGTCGAGATAGGGTTTATTCAGATACGTGCAAGTATTCTGCAGGAAGCGGAGTTCGTCGTTTGAGAGCGCAATGTTACCAAGTTCTGTTTGAGGTTGTTAGTGAAGTCTCGCGCAAGGTTGAAGAATAACAAGCGTACTATTGATTTGGATCTGAAGCCAGCGAAAGGCGGCTCTGGAAAGCTTCTTCTCGGGGGTTCTGTTGTGAAAGGCGTATGTGACCTTGACATCCGAAAAGTACCTGAGGACGGCGCATTGCATAGTCAACTTGTACAAGTCGGTGTCAAGGAAGGAGATGACTCCCTCGGGAAAGGGCGATGAACCATTGAAGTCCATGGCGAAGTGAAGGTTTGCAGAAGGAGGATAGGAGAAAATGAAGGGAAAGCGACGGACTGCTACTTAAGAAGCCGCGACTACTACTGTAAATAACTTCGATTGCTAAGCGAGGGCTCATCCAGACCAGAGATCTTGCAAAGAGGACGGAGAAGTCGTATGCTTTTCTGATTAGATATTAGTGTTTTTCCAGAAGTGGGATCTAGTCATGGAATCCATTATTTCCTACATGTCTATGTAGAAGGTTTCGGACTTGTAATTTACCCCTCCACCCCACTCCACCCCACCCCAATTCCTCCCGGCCGCTTCCGTCCTCCGAGCTCCGAGGAAGATCAAAAGTACCTACGAACAGCTCTTCAATTCAGCTTCATCATGTTTACAGGAATTGTTGAGATAATAGGAGGTCTGTCTTTCCCTTCAACTGATAAGAAAAGCCGGCCTAGCTAACCTCGTCCAGATGTCTCCGAACTCAATCATCAAGCCGAAGATGGTGGTACAACACTCACCATTTCCAACGCCTCCGAGATCCTGGCCGATTGCCATCTTGGGGACAGTATCAGCATAAACGGCACCTGCTTAACTGTCACGTCTTTCGATGAATCCTCCTTCAAAGTCGGCGTCGCGCCTGAAACCCTCAGACGGACGAATCTTGGCTCCCTCAAGCAGCACAGTCGAGTCAACTTGGAGCGGGCCGTCTCAGCAACTACGCGTATGGGCGGACACTTTGTGCAAGGCCACGTTGACACTATCGCCACAATATTGAAAAAGCAGCCGGATGGAAATGCGATTACATTCAGATTTCAACCCCGAGATAAGGCTGTCCTTAGATATGTGGTGGAAAAGGGATATGTCACATTGGATGGAGCGAGTCTGACAGTCACCAAGGTCGATGACGAAGAGGGTTGGTGGGAAGTCATGTTGATTTCGTACACCCAGGAGAAGATTGTTACTGCAAGTAAAACCTTGGGAGATGAGGTTAACGTTGAAGTCGACCAGATTGGCAAGTACGTGGAGAAGGCTGTCGAAGGCTACTTTTCAAAGGGTAGTAGTGGAGAGCCTGTCATCCTTCAGAAGATGGTGGAGAGAATTGTGGAGGCAAAGCTAGCACAGACGAAGTAAACGAACGATGTGTATTCCATCACATTATAGGATCTCCCTTGGCCATCCTCAACTCTTTCCTCGTCAGTTCCACCTCCATAATCCTCTGATCCGCCGGTATCTTCTCTTCCAACCCATCATCATCCACATCAAAATACAGCGCCCAAACCCCTTCGCCCTCTTCCACAACAGTAAACCCTTCCCACCCATCAAAGGTAAGCCTTCTATCGATTGGCGTGACATTCCAGGGCCCAACTAGATGTCCTTCCGTCTCAACACGAAGACCGTATTTCACTTCGTAGGTATCTTTATCCACGTAGATCCAATTAAGCTGAGGAGGATCATCCGCAATAGTAGAGACATAGCCTTCACCTCGACGTCCCCATTTGCTGTCTGGATAGGGGAAGAAGTACCCTGCGAAGATGTGTCCATACTGCTGTATCCGGTCCGCGTCATTTTCGAAGTCTTCAGGAAACTTCGATTTTGGATTTACGGTTGTAACATAAAGCTATCAGTTTGCTCATCAGCAGCTGTTTCTTTCCACGGCTATTAGAGGTAGGAGGCCCTATACCTTCTTATCTTTGAGAACAACTGAACCGCCATGTATATCCCGTGCTTTTCGTGATGGATCTGAGCAAGAAACCGAGAGGTTTGCTTTTCGGCTTCTATGTTTCTCTCGCGCATTCTGCTTTTGACCTGATCGAACGGCCTCCGTCGTTCCAATAATGGCAGGACATGCTGCAATGGATGTGAGAATTCCCAGTACCATTCTGCGAGATTTGAGAAACTGTAATGCTAAGAATTTTACGACCAGGCAGATATATGCCAGGCTTTTGGTGTGTTTTACGGTTTGATAATATATCGCTGCTTTGTTCCAGACGTTGTTGGATATTGTTCTCTTGTTCTCTTGACTTGATTGAAATCTTGATGGGAAGAGTCACGTGGATGCTACGAGTAAAACTTGATTCTGGTGCACTGTAGGGATTAATGCCGTCACTCAACACCTGACCTGTAGGCAACCAGTCAGCCAGTCTCGAGCCAGCCCAGTCACGCCAGGCGTGGTGATCTCGGCTGTTGAGACGATCTGATATAATAAACCGACGACAAGCTTTTCAGTTTCCTGAGCTATTTTGTTGTCCGATATGTTAGTCGTTCTCTTTGTCAGTTTGTAGCCTGAGAACAGAGCCGCTGCTTTTTAACTTGAAGACACTATTAACATTACAGCCTAAGAATGAGAATAACAGCCCAAGTCAGCATTGCTCGCACCTGTGCCCAGGGACCAGCTGACATCGGCGGACCCGGCATAGATGCTCCTTAATAGCTCATCTCTATAATGTGAGCCAAAAACCAGAGGGAATTCTCGATTACTATTCTGGGATATACTCTAGTTGATGTTCTTGAACCAGAAAGAAAAACCTACATAGTGAAAAAACAAATATATAACCAGCTGTTTATCTTAAACCAAGGATTTTAGGACCTTGCGGTGTTTCGTCTGTGATGTTTGTCTGTTCGCCGGCTCTTCCATGTTTTTCAAGCTTTTGTTTTCTATCGTTATCTCCAACGATTGAAGTTTGTCATGCAAGTCTTGAGACTTTGGATGATCAGATCCAAAGGCCTTCTTATAGCCCTGCAGCGCCCGCTAGTACATCTGCTCGGCCTCCCCTAGCTTGCCCTGGTCAGCGTAGAGAAGTCCTAGGTTATTAACCGTGTTAAGCGTTGATGTATGCTCTGGACCCCCATGCCTTC